>NW_021704177.1:0-8730 GCF_003719485.1 Trypanosoma conorhini | reverse complement strand
CCTCTCTCTCTCTCTCTCTCTATTCACAACAGAGTATTATTATTTTTAAATTGAAATGTAATCATTCTTCCTTTGCGCTTGCAGCGGCATTCTCTCCCTGGTGGAGGGCCCCAGTTGCAATGATGACTCCGCAGTGCCGGCGATGTCGCCCACACCTTGGCGCGTGCAGCTGTTGGGCGAGAAATCTACTGCATTTGTTCTGGGCCTTCTGAACATGGCGCCACCCACAAAAAAAAAAAACGTCCGCATCCCTCATTTGCTCGGCAACAGTTTTTATAATTCAAAATCTGGTTGCAGTGCGGAGCTGCCTGTGTTTCGGGGTATTAGACGCTGACATCCGCAGGGGAACTCGGCTTCGTCTGCGATGACGCGGGACGCGCAGCTTCCCAGGAATGCGTATATAGTCCCGTACTGGACCCTGGCGCCACGCTGCGGTATTTCCATTTTGCGCCAGGCAATTGCAAAATTAAGAGGGTTATCCGGCGATTTTGCCCACGACAGAAGCCTTTGGAGGCGATGTTTTTGCCACTGAACTGTAAATGCCATTGAGATCTATCTGCCTATGCAAAAAAAAAAAAAGAATCTATATTTTTATATATGCGCGTGGGTGTTCATGTATGCCTTTGTGTGTTTTTGCCGACACTGGCGTTACTCTCAATTGTGCACCATTCCTCTTCAGCTCGTGGGCACGACTGCTGGCGGGCGCAGAAACACAGTGGTATGACCTCTATGGCGCTTTCGTGAGTTCGTCTGTGGCGTTTGCTTGTCGTGACCGCGGTAATTTTGGTCATGCCCGTTCTGTAAAAGCAAAATTTCAACCGCTGCGCCCACTTTCATGTCAGTTCTCAATTGCGAACAATCAAAAAGGGGAAAATAAAATAAAATAAAGGAGAGGAGTAACTGGAATAAGTGGGACACGACTTGCATCGGGAGAAAAGACCTACCAGCTGTGAGTGGGGACGGTAGGCAGGCTGTCGTACTCCTTTTGACTCTGAAGCCGCGCTCGCTGCGCGCCTGGGGCTTGGCTGCCGTGTTTGGGGGGCCGCCTTCCGTCTTCCATGAAAACTGAAAGGGTTGGCCTGTTTTCGCGTCATTGCTTTCGTCACCGGGGCCACATGGCGCAGCCGGGGGGCTGGGCAGCAGTGGAGGACATTGTGGCGTCACAGGCAGTCGCCGCCATGGAGGATCTTGCGAGGGAGTACATGGCGTGCTTTGGCGTGGGCCACGTGACGCCACACATCATGAAATGCCTCATGGAAGTTGTATGCCCCGAAGCCATGGACGACGCGAAGGTGGCCGCTATTGATGAGATGAAGTCCCTTCATCTCGGCGCGCAGCCGAAGCAGGCGGCTTATCTGCTACGCACGCTCTTGAGCCCCAGAGCTGCGGGCGTGAGAGATGTTGTCTCGCGCTGTGCCGCGGAGCGCCGTCGGCTCACGCTCCAGATGGCGCGGATTTCCCCACCGACGCCGTCAGCGCGGCTGGAAGTGCTGCCGCAAGTGAACAAGATTGGGGCGGAGGAGGGGGCTCGTGCCGTAGGAGGAGTTCTTGAATCGCGGGAGTTGCTCTGTGCGTTTGCTCAGCGGGCTCAGCCTCTAGAGACTGAGCTGCGTCACGCCCGATCCCAGTGCGGGTTGGTGGACGAGATGCGCTCGTCGGGGCTCGGGCTAGTTGTGGATGCCACCGCAGCCGTCGCTGCGACGGACAGTGCGGACCCCACGGGCGGCTATGCCCCGTCAAGAGATTTTGTGCTTCAGGCGGCGCGGCAACTCTTCGCGGAGTCACTTGCCTCCCGTGCGACGGAAGTGAATAGCGGTCGGCGTGACGAAAGGCAAAAGACGCTCCCACCGCAGGAAAGCTTGCATGAAAAAGGAGAGGCACGCCTGGGAGAGGTTGCTCCGGCGACGCGAAAAACCGCACATGACGCGCCACCGCTTATGGGCTTCTCTCTCACGTCCCCGAAGCCAGTTCCTTTTCAGAACTCTGAGGACCATGCGGGGAGGGAGTTTTGCGACGTGCTTCCCCCAACGACAGAGGCGATTTCTGCACAGGCCCTCTCTGCTCTGCTGGCGGACAAGCGTCCATGGCGCGTTCAAGAGGAGGAGCGCATGTCACAGGAAAGAGCCTGGAGCCCGCTTGGCAAGAACCGACTTGCATACGCGGAGATGCCGACAGGCCCCTCGGCGTACACGCGCCAGTCGGGGGTGCGCCATGTGCTACGCCTGGAGCAGCAAACCTCGCGCCTGTTATGGTCGTGATAGCAGAGGGACACAACAAAGGGCACCTTCTCTCTCCAGAGCAGTGAGCGCAGTGTGTGGTGGAGAAACGACGAGTGGTGCCGTTTCTTCTTTTTTTCAATATCGAATTATGTATATACACACACACGCGAGAAATGCGGGATTGGTTTGGCCTATTCCACACCACACATTCCTTCTCCTGTTTGCTGCTGCGGGGCGGGAGTAGGAGCTACGATGCCGCGCCTCTTTCTATACCGAAGTTTCTGTGCTTTATTAGCGTCTTGCCTTTTCCGTATTTTCTATTTCAAGGCGATAAGCTGGTGCCTCTTGCCGTGGCATAATTTTGTTTTTATCATTTTTGTTTTTCTAGTTCTTCCGTTTGTATATATATATATATATATATGTGTGTGTGTGTGTTTGTTCGGGCGTTGTTTGGGGGGGAGGGGCGATACCTGACAAAAACTGATGGCAACCCAGCTGGGGGTTCGTTTCTACCATGCCTTCACGAAACGGAGTCCTGAGCGTGTCATTGCGTTGCGTATTCCGCCGGGTTACAAGGTCCTCTCGCCGGCGGTGTTCGGGCGCATGGAGCCACCAGCGCCCTCCACCACGGCCAACCTGCGTAGCGGGGTGGCGCGTGGTTCGTCGTCCGCCGCTTTCCGGGCAGTTGCTCGGCTCCCTCGTTGCAGCGTGCGCGGGCGATCAAGAGCGCAACTGCGTCGTCCGTCATGGCGGCGGAGAATGCTTCACCCTCGTGCCACGCCACAGGCATTCGCCCCCGGACACCCCCGCAGGAGAAAGTCCTGCGTGGCGTGAGGAGTGGGCCGCTGGCAGTGATGGACCGAGCCGATAGTCTCCTCGAGGAGGCCCCGGCTGTGAAGATGCACCACCGGCCATGAGTGACGTGGGCCATTGACTTGCCCCCGCCGCATGGTAGTTTCTGTTTTCTTTTTGGCGCTTCTCGCGCCCCCAACCCCGCTGTGTTATCTGCACTTTACCGGTGACACGGGTCGTTGGCGTCTACGTTATTATAAACTGGCCCGAGAGAGCGGCTTTTTTTTTGTGTGTGTGTTTCCGGTTGGTTGTGGTGGGTTGAGTGACTGAGTCGGGAGATGGCATTTCTTTATTATTATCATCATTTTCTTCTTTTGCGTTGTTTATTTGGAGGTTATTAATTTGTTATTTGTGTTTCTGTTTTTGTTTTTGTTTTGTCTTGCCGTAGATTTGCCTTCATCAACGATGTGGCGGCAGACGTTGACGCGCCGCATGCAGTACGGCTCCACGCCAAAAGAAATCCGCTACTCCATGGAGGCCCGCAAGGCGCTGCTGCTCGGCGTCGAAAACCTCGTGAAGGCGGTGGGCGTGACACTTGGGCCGAAGGGGCGGAACGTCGTGCTCGAGATGCCGTACGCAAGCCCGAAGATCACAAAGGACGGCGTGACGGTCGCGAAGCACATTGAGTTTGAGAATAGTTTCGAGAATTTGGGCGCCAACCTTGTCCGACAGGTGGCCGGCCTAACGAACGACAACGCGGGCGACGGCACGACCACAGCCACCATTCTCTCCGGCGCCATATTCCGCGAGGGCTACCGCAGCGTTGCGACCGGCACCAACCCGATGGACCTCAAGCGGGGCATTGACCTTGCCTGCCGCGAGGTGCTCGCCTCCCTCGCGGAGCAGGCGAAGCCGGTGACCTCCAAGTCAGAGGTTACACAGGTGGCGATGATATCCGCTAACATGGATAACGAAATCGGCGCCCTGATTGGCGACGCCATGCAGCAGGTTGGTAAGGATGGCGTTATCACCACACAGGAGGGTCGCTCACTCCACACGGAGCTCGAGCTTGTCGAGGGCATGTCCTTTGAGCGAGGTTATACCTCACCCTACTTTGTGACAAATACCAAATCACAGAAGTGTGAGTTAGATAATGCATTGGTATTTGTGGCAAATCGCAAACTCTCCAGTGTGGCACATATCCTTCCAGCGTTGAACTACGCCATTCAGCAAAAACGGCCGCTGTTGGTTATTTCGGAGGATCTAGATGGGGAGGCAATGCACACACTTCTGTACAACAAGATGCAAGGCCGAATTTCTGGATGTGCGGTGAAGGCGCCTGGCTTCGGTGACATGCGTATCAATCAACTGCAGGATATTGCTGTCTTTACCGGGGCGCAGATGGTGTCAGAAGACTTGGGGCTCAGCCTTGACCACAACGATTTCTCAGATCGCCTGCTTGGGTCGTGCAAGAAGGCGACGATCTCTCGCGATGAGTGTATTCTCATGGAGGGTGGCGGTAGCGCCATTGCCGTGGAGGAGCGAGTGCAAATGATTCGGGACATGATTGCTGCCGAGGATCATGAGTACAACCGCGAGCGACTCGTTGAGCGGCTGGCGAAGCTCTCGGGCGGTGTTGCCGTTGTCAAGGTCGGGGGCGCCTCCGAGGTGGAAATCAATGAGAAAAAAGATCGCATTGTCGACGCCCTGAACGCCACACGCGCTGCCGTGGCGGAGGGCGTCTTGGCCGGCGGTGGCACGGCGCTTCTTATCGCCTCTGTGCGGCTGGACGCAATCTCCAAGGACCGTCGCCTTCCGGGGGATATCCGCACCGGCGTCAACATTGTGAAGAAGGCGATACGGTTGCCGTGTCGTTGCATCGCGGACAACGCCGGGGTGGAGGGCAGCGTGGTTGTGGGCAAGATCATGAAGTTGAACGACCCTTCCTTTGGCTACAATGCCCAGACGGGCGAGTACGTTGACATGTTTGCCGCCGGTATTATTGACCCGATGAAAGTGGTCAAGTCGGCGGTGGTGAACGCGTGCTCCGTGGCAGGGATGATGATTACAACGGAGGCCGCGGTTGTGGAAAAGGACATGTTTGCGAAGGAGAAGCGGGTGGAGGACAGAGGCATTGAGGACAAGGAGAAGATGGAGGGACTAAGCACCATGCGCAAGCGCGTCAATGAGTCACAGGCGCCGCTGCCGGCGCTTTCGCCGCCGATGAAGTTCCCGATGAAGGGGATTTGAGCGGCAGGGCCGACAGATGAGCCCCAAGTGTGTGTGTGTGTGCGTGTTATCGGCTCCTCCGCTGCTACCTTCATTGACGGCTCTGGGCTCGCCGCAGTCACGAGAGGGGATGCCCATGCCGGGGTGAATGCAGGAAGTAATGGAGGGAGGGAAAAGGGGGGGCCAAACCCCCAAAACAAAGGGAAGCAAAAACAAAAAAAACAACAAAGAAACGCATGGGGTCCTTTGCTGTTCAACACATCGCTCACGCGTATTCGCAATGCCTCCCAAAGCTGCGTCCAGCTTTCCTCAAGGGAGTTGTCTGGGAGGAAAGAGATGTGCGATGCCCTTCGTTTTTTTACTTTATTTTCTCTTTTTGCGGCACAGGGAGGTGTCTGTGTACATGTTGTTGCTGCTGCTGCTGCTGCTGCCGCCGCCGCCGCCGTTACTAGCAGCAGCGGCGCTGTTGCTCCCGCCTTCACAGCTGCAGTGGGTTCCAACCACCCGTGCGAAAAAAGAGGGACATGCGTGCGTGCATAAATGCACAAGAGTGGAGTTTCAATTTGCCCTTCTTCTTCCCTCTTGGCCGCTGGAGCTGCCGACCACATCTGCTTCTTTTCTTTGTGCCCTTTTTTACTATGCCCTACTTCTCTCGTATTTCGCTTAGGAATTTGGCTTTTGTCTTGTATTCGCCGCCCCCTTGCGCTTGTGCTGCAGAATAGAAGTGGGTCGGCCTTAGTCTTTACACGAAACTACTTGAAAGGAACGGAGAGTGTGGCAGTTGTTTGAAGCAGAGACAAAAATAGCTAGTTCTGCATTCTGTGTGAGGGTGTGTGCTTCGTATTTTTCATATACATACGCATATACCGACACAGACGTACATTTATATATATACATATATATAAATGGCTTTGAAAATAAAGAAGGTAGTGGATAACAAACCGGATGAGACCCGAAAGCCCGTAAAACTCATTCTTCTTGGCGACAGTGCGGTGGGGAAATCGAAGCTGGTGGAGCGCTTCTTGATGCAGCGTTATATTCCAGTTCAAATGTCAACATACGCCCTGACACTCTACCGCTACGACTTCATCAGCGGGGATGATGAGGCGATAGATGTTGATATTTGGGATACAGCAGGGCAGGAGCGCTTTTCAACGATGCATCCCGCGTACTATCATGAGGCCCATGCATGCATTTTGGTATTTGACGTGACACGGAAGGCAACTTATAAAAATCTGGAGAAGTGGCTTAGTGAGCTGCGCAATTACCGGGAGCATATTCCCTGCATTGTGGCATGTAATAAGATAGACACCGACCCGTCTGTGATGTCCAAGGCATTCGCGTTTGTAGAGAAGCACAACCTGACGTTACACTACGTCTCCGCTGCGGACGGCACCAATGTCGTGCAGCTCTTTGAGGCGGCGATTACAGAGGCGGTGAGGTACAAGAAGAGTCCGAAGAGCGAGGATTTCATGACGCAGGTGCTCGGATTTATAAAGGAAGGAGAACGCAAGGAAGAGGCGGCAACGGCGGTCCCCCCAGGCACCACTGCTGATTAATATAAAAATTCTGTCTGGTGGCGGCGAGAAGAGAGGTAGTTCAATGCTTTAATTCACTGTCCTTTCTGCCGCCGTTGACATTTCTTTATTTTTCCCAATTGGCTTTTTCCTTTTTTTTTTATCTTTCTCTCTTCCTGTGTATAATTATTTTATCTTTTTCTTTCGGATGGGGCCTTGTGGGATTCTGGTCCTTTTTTACTTTCGGGTGGATGTGGGTGATGGAGCCCGATTGCTGACGTTGTGTGGTTGTTGTTGTTGTCCAGGGATACGCGCGGCCGGAGGACGCACCGCCGGCCCTGGCGCTCACGGCCGCGTTGGTCGGCGCTGCTGCTGCCACGCGGGCTGCGCAGTGCGTGCGGTTTCTCACCCGGCCGCGCGTTGAGGCACGGCGGGGGGAGGAGGGGCGGCAGCGCCCCGCGGCCTCTGTCCTGTTTGCTGCTGGGTGCCTGTGTGCGCGAGGGCGGTTGCTGCGTCGAGCCGGAGCGGGCGGAACAAGTGGGAAGAGGAGGCGAGATTTAGGGGGGAAAACGAATAAACCGCAACACCAACGAAAAAAGAAATAGGAAAAAAAAAAAGAAACTGACCGGAAGAAGGATGAAAATGTACAAAGCAAAACAAAGAGAAAACGGCGTACATAAACACACAAAGTCACGAAAAAAATGTCGGGGTTTGCCAGCAGGTGGTGAAGGAAAAAATTTTTTGGCCTGCGTGTGTGGGTGGGTGTATTTATGTGAAAAGGGGAAATGGCGCGGAGCGAGGGGAGAGCATTTGACAGCTTTGTGCGTTCTTTCCGTTGAGGCTTGGTAACTGTTTAACTGTGCGCCTTGCATGGAGAACCTGAGCGTGGGACAGGGTGGGGAGGAGGAGGAGGAGGGAACTTGTTTTCTCTTTTCGTTTCTCGATCGTCGTGCGATGACGCAGGCGTCGAAGCACAAAGCGGCCCGCCGGTGTCGACTGCGATGTGTGGCCTTTCCCGCCCTGTGCGCGCACGTACACATACGCGCAGAAAAAAGCAAAAAGGCGACATGGTCCTGGCTGCGGGCGACGCCTATACTTCACGGTGCCGCACTTCAACAAAGTGGAGTGGGGCTCTGCGGTGTGGGGGTGTGGCGTGCAGCTTTTTTGTAAAAAAAAAAAAGCGGCGTCTCGCCAATTTTTCTCTGTGTTTTTTTTTCGTTTTTGTCCTTGTTGCTGGTGCTCTTCGCTCAGCGGCCCGCACTCCGGGCGAGGGAACACCAGCTGCCAAGAGGCTGCACAACAGATACTTGGAGGCCGAAGTCGTGGCCACCACGATCTTTTTATTGTTCCACTCCCACTTTTTTTTTCCTTTATTTCCTCCACTCGTCAAAAGCCTTGGAAGGTGGACGATTTTTGCTGCACCGGGATTTGAGGAAAACGTTGGGAAAGGGAGATCTTGTACGCGTTTAAACTAACAAGTGTGGAATTGCAACAACACGCAGAGGAATGAGCTTCAGCATTCCGCCGCTGCCGTGGGGCTACGACGGGCTCGCCGCAAAAGGCATTTCAAAGGAGCAGGTGACGTTTCACTACGACAAGCACCATCAGGGGTACGTGACGAAGCTCAACGCGGCGGCGCAGACAAACGCGGCGCTCGCGCGGAAGACCATCGAGGAGATCATCAAGACAGAAAAAGGCCCCGTGTTCAACCTTGCGGCACAGATCTTCAATCACACTTTCTACTGGGAGAGCATGTGCCCTAATGGAGGCGGCGAGCCGACGGGCAAGGTTGCCGACGAGATCAAGGCTTCCTTCGGCAGCTTTGCGAAGTTTAAGGAGGAGTTTACAAATGCGGCTGTGGGCCACTTTGGCTCGGGCTGGGCGTGGCTCGTGAAGGACACCGCCTCCGGCAAACTGAAGGTTTACCAGACGCACGACGCGGGGTGCCCGCTGACTGAGCCCACCCTGAAGCC
>NW_021704176.1:24632-42554 GCF_003719485.1 Trypanosoma conorhini | reverse complement strand
ATATAGAGAGAGAGAGAAAGAGAGCGATAGGTAGATGCATGCATTCAGTCCCTCACAGTGTGTGGGAAAGAGAGGGAGGGAGAAAGATGGAGCGAATCCAGTTCGACTCCTCCACACCTCTACAGCAATTCGTCACTGATGAAATGGTGGAGGCGCCGAAAACGGCCTCCACCCGCCGCCTCCCGCGCATGGTGGGGCGGGCCGCCAACGACTCCGCCTCTCGTCCAGCCATTCGCAATGGAACGACGCGGAGAGCAGAAGCTGCTGTCGGGCGCGTTGGCCAGACGCACGCAGAGCCGGGCGCTTCCTCTCGTGTGCTCCCCGAAGGAAGAGAAAACAAAAACGCACAGGCAAGCAAGCAAACCACCACGAAGGGCCCACAAGTATTAATTAGCGAAAGTAATCCAGTATGCGTCTTGCTGGACTATAGACGTCATAAAAACAGATTGACTAAAAGAAGGAGAGGAGAAAAAAACAAGGGGGGAATTCAGGCTGGATCTAACGTCGGGCCTCTCTCTCGCTGAGCAGTGCTGCATTATCCCTCCTCCTCCCATCCGCAGTAGCGCTGCCACCCCCGCCCCCGCAGCAACCACCGAATGAAAAAAAAGAAAGTACGCGTTTTGCCACTTTCCTTGCCTTATTGCCGTCCTTTTTTGATTTATTGCAGACCTCCTCCGCGTGAAAGATGGGGACGTAGGCGGCGTCAGTAAAATCATCCGCAACCCTCGGCGCCACGGAAGAACTCGTGAAGTTCCCCGGTAGTCGCGCTGTAGTCGAGCCGCCCGGCTCCAGCGAAAGCCCCCCCTGGTGGAAAGCAGGAAAGAGACCGTCTTTCCCATTCGCCCCTTCACTCTCGGCGGCGGCCTCCCCCTTCCGCCCCGTCGTACTGCCCCGCAGCACCGCAGTCGTGTTCGCATCCTCCCCAGTTCGCGCCTCGAGCGTAGTTGTCATATCGGAGGAGAAGAGTGTCAATGAGGTGGAGGAGGCGGTACGGTCAGCGTGGCTTCTACCCGCCGTGGAGCTCTCAGGGCCCGTGTAGGAAGAAGACAAGGAGCCAGGTGACGAGGATGAAGATATGTCAAGGCAGAAACGCCTCAGGTGCAACTCAGGAAGCAAGCTTTGCGACTTCTGCTGTTCCCCCATTCTGCCTTCTTTTGTGGCGGCTGCAAGCTGCGACGAGGCTTCTCCATCCACAAGGGCCCCTCCCAAGCGGGCCTCGTGTCCCCCGCTCGTTGCAGACCGCTGGGGCCGCTGCCCTCCGTGCTCTCGCGCGTCCTCCTCCGTCGCATCAATGGCGTGCCGCGTACCCGGCGGCCGCACCGCCGCCCTGCTATTGTCGCTCACCGCCTTTTCCTGCTGCCGTTGCTGCTGTTGCTGCTCTCTTCGCTGGTATTGGTCCGGTCCTCTCCGCAGCCGCGTTCCAGGCAAATGAAACGTCTCCAGCTGCACGGAGACCGGCGGAGGGGGCGGTATTGAACGCCTAAACGGATGCTGCTGCCGCAACGCCGCCGTGACGGGGCGAAGGCCCCCAGCCTCCGCCTCCTCCGAGGCCGCCAGACGCGCCAATCGCAAGCCCATCTCTTCTTCGGCCCGCAAAAGACGCATCGCCGTAATGGGTGGCAAAAAAAGTCCACGAAAAACACTTGCGCCTGTTGATTCAGAGCCTCGTTTACCTACAGCGTTAAGCACTGCAATCGTGAGCTCTTCCGCCTGGCGACGCAGCTCACGAACCGTTGAAAGAAGCCTCAAACCACGCTGCTCCTCCTCCGTCAAAGCTGCTCGACCCGAGGCACGGGGTTGAGAGTCGGGTGAGAGAGCTCTTTCCTCCTCGTTCTGTTCGCGTGTGTACCGGATACGACTGTCGTAAATCGCCGTCGATGCTGTGGCGGTCTCCGTGACCAGGCTGGGGTAAACTGACTTGGGCTCCCCATGCTCAGCCGGGGGTGGGACGGCAAGAACCTCCTCCGCGCTGCTACTCCGCTTTCTAGCGCTGTCGTCGTTGTTGCGACTTTTTTCTTTCCCGTCCAGCGGCACCTCTTCTGCAGACAGGATCGTTGCTTCTGACGGCAACTCACCTGCCGCCGGCGCCGCAGCCTCCAGCCCCGGCGTGGTCGCTTGTCCACACTGCGGTTTACTTGACGTGCCGGTTGACGGAGGGCGGCCGGAGGCAAAGCTGGACTTCAACATTCTCAGTGCAACCTGCGCCCCGCCTGTCACAGGCGCCGAGGCGCCAGGGACGCCCTCAGACTCCCTCCCGGCAGGGAGAAAAAGGTGTGAGAGCTTCGAGCGTCGTGGTGGCCCAGCGGCGGGTGTCAAGGCCGGCTCCGTGGAGGCGAAGGTCTCCAATGGCCGCTGCATCACCTCGTCGTAGATGCGCCGCTGCAGCTCCATCACAGACGCCAACCGCGTTGAATGCGAGATAAACCGCGTCACCGCCGCGCTGCACGCATCGCGTCGTCGGCGGCACTCCTCCTCCTCCCTCGCCACCTCTATGCGTTGGGCCTCGTAGCGCCGTCTGTAAAAGTCGTGTGCTTCCATTGTTCCCACGCGATGCTCGTGCTGTCTAAGTGTCGCCGTTGACACGGCGCCGCCGACGCCGCTGCTGCCCGTGCCTCCGCTCGATGTCGCCGTCGCCGCCGGTGGACTATTGCCCTCCGCCTCCTCGCTGCCGACAACCCCAGAAGACGATGATGCCGTTGGCGCCACACCACGAGGCGAGTTACGACAGTTGGGGCTCAGCAGAGTCCACGTCAAGACGCTGTTCGTCTCGGAATCTCCTACGGAATGCCGGCGTATGCTTGAGAGACCAGACACGTGTGGCATGGAACCACGCACTCCCTCCTGCTGCCCACCAGCCACGGTCGCCGCAGCATACGGCGGCGAGGAAGAAGTTGAGCATCCTCGCTGCCGCGGCGCGCTCAGCCGCAGGGCAGCCGGACGCGGCTCGGCCGAAGGAGCTGACGCGGAATAGCTCTCGAAAGTCGCAAAGCGTCGCTTTGCGTCCCGCAGACGGTCGATGGCGGGCACGGACCCCAACGGAGGCAACGCCCCTGCCGTTGCTGCCATTGGCGCCAACCCTCAAGGCAGCCTCTAATTCCAGCTGCTTTGACGAATCCAAAGTGTGTGTGTCTGCCCCGCCCCTTTCTTCTTCCCAACGTGGAGCTCCTGCAGACACCACGTTGGGAAGGTCTACGCACAACGCCACCGACACCCGAGAGAGACAAAAGAAAAGCACAAAAAGGCATCAAGGCGGAAGAGAAAAAAAAGACGCACCACGCACCCAACCGCAGAGAGAGGGAGATGAAATGTAAGAAAAAAAACAACAACAACGGAAGAAGAAGCAACAGTGCGTGGCAGAGAAAGGAGGACTGCAACGGATACATGCATCCCCGCCCATCGTCACAAGTCACGCGTCGCCCCTTTGGTCCTCCCTCCTTCTTTCTTTCTTTTTTTTCCTTCTCAGCCACCCAACTCAGCAGCGCGCCAACTCATACTCCTCCACGTCGTAGTAGAAGCCAAGCAGCATCATCGTTGTGCTCAGCATGATGCAGTAGTGCCAGAGCGTGTGGCTGTTCCACATGTAGTCAATCTCCTCGCTTGACACCAGGAAGCGCCCCACCCACCGCCAAAAGCGTGACGTGGCGGTCGCCTCCGCGGCGGAGGACGCCGGCTGCGGCTGCGTGACGCGACGCAACTGTCGCTCGGGGAACCGAAACCCACCAATGACCCCGCCCAGCGCGATAAACACGTAGCTCATCGCATGGCAGTGAAGCGCCTGGTGGTAGCCCTGGGACTGCACCTTGGGAAGCTCGATCCACAGGAGAACCGAAAGGCGGAGGGCGCAATGAAACCCAATCGCCTTAAGACGACCAATCGCCCCACAGGTCGCATTAAACAGGACGCAGTAGAGCACAAACAGGCCGGACAGAAGCACTGCCCCAAAGCCTGCGTGCGAGGTCCAGCCTGCACTGCACGCGTTGCCGCGGTAGAGAAAACTCCACGAGGTGGCAGTGATGCACAGGACGACGCCAGTCACGTCACAGTTCATCAGGCGTCGGTACGAGACCTCTGAGGTGGGACAGGGCATGAAAAGATGATACACCACACTACAGATGAATATCGCAATAAACACGAGGCAGGTGGCGCGAAATGCCGTGGTGGGGTTTGCGCCAGCGAGATGTTCGTTGCTCGTGCCCAGCCATCGGCGCCCATACGACGGCAAGGCGGCGGCGGCCATCGCAGTCACGCCACCGGCACCACCACTACCAACGCTGGTCGTCGTGGTCGTGGTCGTGGTCGTGGCCGTGGGGTCCATGGCGGGCGGGAAAAGCGTCAGGTAAAACACAAAGCACGCAGCGATGGCATGTGTCCAGATGTTGAACGATTCGTTGTGCCAGCCAAAAAAGGAACGCAACGCGGCACGAATAGTCATGCGAGGACGATAGCCGGAGACAATGTACGGATTGAACTGCAGCCATGGATCCACCTGTTGGACGGTTAATAGCTCAGGCATTACCGCCGCAGCAAAAAGGCACTACGCCTTTCCCCTCCGTGACGGCACAGTTAAACACCCACACCCGCCAGCAGGCACAGCACGCGCGCACGCGCCAAGAGGAAGAAGAAATGAAACAAGAACAAAAATACAAGAACGAAAAAAGTGCATTCCTCGCACTCCAATGCTCTTCCAAAAGAAGAACGAACCCAGCCCACGCGAATATAATGCACACATGTGGCAATAAGTGGAAAAGGGAAAAAAAGGGGGGAACGAAAGAAAGAAAGAAAGAGTTTTCACACCTTCATTTGACACCACAATGCTAAAAGACGTGGAGTTGTCCTTTGGGGCAGCGACGCTGAGCACGGACGGCTTCCGCTGCCTCCCTGTGTGCACGCGCAAACCGTGCGTGGACAGGAACGTCATCTTCGACCGCGGCGGTAGCGTTGGACGGGTGACTGCAGGAAACGATGGTGGTGGTGGGAAGACTTAGCACGTGCAAGTACTGAAGACGAAACTCCTTCTCGCGCTCCAATGCAGCACGTAGCTGATCCTCCACCGCCGCCTTCGCCAGCACCGCCGCACGTTTATCCTCCAACGCCAAATTTGCAGCGGCGGCGGCGCGGGAGGACTCACGTTGAGACTTTTCCGCAAAAACAAACAACTGCCAAAGCGAGAGGCGGGACTGCCACTCGGCGTCGTTCACCTCATCACGGTGGCGCACTTCGTCCAGAAGTGACTGCTGGAGAAGGGCCTCCTGCAGCTGCAAGGACCTCTCCGCGGCGCACAGTAACTGCCCGTGTTCGTTGCGGATTTGCAGCGTCGACCGTGTTGCGCGCCCCCACCCCTCCTGCAGCGCACGGAGCATCGACCGCGACTCCGCCTCATGCTCAAAGAGAAGTTGTCGCCACGTCGACTCCAGTCGCTGCAGCTCAAGCCTTTGCTCGCCCATCATCGTCGTCAGAAACGACACAACCGTGCTGTGCATCTCTGCGTCCTGCCGTATTCGCTCCTGCGCCGCCGCGAGGGCGAGCTCCATAGACACGTGCCGTCTCTCGAGAAACTCGTTACGCTCCGCGTACTCCTGTAGGAGGGCCGTCTTCTGCAGGAGCGCATGTGCCTGCCCCTCCCACTGCTCTCCAGTGAACTCTGTGTTGCTGGCGGCATGGACGCGAGAGGTCGGCACGGGCGAAGTTGCACGTGTGGTCGTCGTCGATGCCGCCCAAGTCCCAATGGAGCGTTGCGGCGGAGGTGCGTAGCGACGCCTCTCCGCCTGCGCGTTGTCGTCCGTCTGGGTCGACACCGTTGACCGGGTTGCCCTCGCCCCGGTGCGTGACGCGGAATGCGGTAGAGGCGGCGGCGAAAGCGCGCGAGGCGCGGCGTCAGCGCCCACGCGCAGCTCCGCCAGCCCCCCAGCTGCGGCGGATGGAAGTGGCACCGCAGAAAAACGCAGCAGCCGGGGCGCCTCCATCAGCAGCTCCGCCTGGAACTTGTATGGCGCGGCACGATCGCGGGAGCCGCTGGTTGTAAGACTCGCCGCAGCGTCAGTGGAGTAGCAGCATGACGCGTAGATGGAGCACGAGCAGCAACAGCACGAAGAAGCAGCAGAACAGGCCGACGAGGAGGACGTCGAATGTCCGGCGCAGCTCAGCTGCAGCTGCAGCTGCAGCCACTGTCGTTGTCACTCCAGCGTGCCCTCTCCGAGCAGCTGCAACTCTCCGCCAGCAGGGAGCAGGAACATGAGGCGTGCGCCCCCCGCATTTCCCCCAGTCCCCTCTTTTGCTGTTTCTCTCCCCTCCCGCTCTTCCTCTCGCTGCGTCTGTGTGAGTGTGTCTCGTTCCCTCAGCGTGCGCGGCGGCCCAGTCCTTGCCCCGCCAAGCCCCTTCCACGACAGGCCACCGACCACAGAGAGAAGCGCAGCAGCAGGGATGAGGAGGAAGTGGAGCAAAAGGGGGAAGGAAAAAGAAAAAAAAGAAAAACGGGCGGCGACGGCCGCGCGTGGCTGCGGGGAGGCCGGCAAGCCGAACTGCGACAGTCACGTCCTTCAGAAGCGTGGGAAAAAAAAAACGTGTCGTGCGCGTGCGAACTCCCATGAGTCGAAACTAAAATCAGCATACTCAAGATACAGAGGGGGGAGGGGAAAGAAGGCACGTCAGAACAAAAACAAGACAAAAAAAAAGGTAAGAGAGGAGGGTGGTGGCGCCCACTGCAAGATCGGCAGGCAGCGCCACCTCCTCTCCACGCCCCCTCCCCCCTCCCCTGCAAAGGCCATAATAAAGAAAAAAACAACAACAGTGGCTCTTTGAGTCCCCCCAAGGGGGGGGGGTCGAAAAGGGCGAAAAGAAAATGGGGCAAAAAAAAAACCACGGCGGGAAAATGGGAAATATTGGCGGCAATGCGTTAATCCAGCATCGCAGCTGCCACCCTTCCAACTCCCTCTCCTGCACCGCTCATCTCTCGCAGAGTGTGTAGCACATTGGCAGATATCTATCTATACACATATACAGATAGATATAGAGAGGGGCATATAACGTATGTATGTACACGGTACATTTATTAATTTCTCTGTTGTTTGTGTGTGTGTGTTTTTTTTTCGTTTATTTCATTTTCCGTTTATTTTTGCTTCTTTTTGTTGCCGTTTTTCATTTGTTTGTTTATTCCAGCAGCTTCTGTCGGTCCTTCTCGTCCTCCTTTTTTTTCCCCCTTCGTTTTTGTTGTCGTTGAGAGGCTCTTAACTTTTTGCGCGTTGCATTCTTTTGCTTTGCACCAGCCCTTCTGCCTCTCCGCTCCATCGCGTGCCGGTTCACATTGCAGAGGCACCGCACGTAGCCCACTGCGGATGTGCATTGGAGCACTCTACTTGTGGCTGCACGCACCTCCATTGTCTGGGGTATGGCTGGGCACAGGCAGGGCGTGCGCATGTGCAGCCGCAGCGGTGCAGCAATATGTCTTTACTCGAGTCCCACACCCACCGGCAAAAGCATCAGGCGGAGGGAATGCGCACACACGCACACAGATATATATATATATACATATACATGTACGTGCAGACGAACCCTGAAGGGGGAACAAAAAAAAAAAAGAATGCGGCACTTTCCCCAGAAATAAACTATCCTCGCTGGGGCCTCACAAGCAGGCAGACAAAGTAAAGAAAATCAAAAGTAAACTTCAACTAAGAAAATGACGAGGATGCTGACCAGGTAAGTGGAGGGGAGTGGAAAAAAAAAAAGGAAATGCGTGCATGCACTCAATTATATCAGTAACCTGGGAGCTGCAGAAGGCCAACTGCAAAAAAAAAAAAGGGTGGGGTTCAAGTACCTCTCCGTGATGGGATCCAGAAGCACGTCAAGTGGACGGTGATACAGAGGACTGCGTCACCGCTTACATATACTGAGAGAGGGGGAGAGACGCACGGCATGGCCCACACAAAAACAACGACAAGAGAAGAAGAAGAGAAAAAAAAAAAAGAAGTAACAAAAAAGAAAAATATTGCGGAGACACGTACAATTCGATACGCCCACGCACTCCATCAATATCAATACATTCAGTTAGGGAGGTATACTATAGCACGACACCAAGGAGGAACCAAGCACCGCCACATCCACTTATCTAGATAATTACGGACGCACCTGCGGCTGCATTTTATTATTGTTCCACTTGCTTTCCACGTTCGCGTTTTATCCCCACTTCTTGGCCTCCACTTGCCCCGCGCTGTCCCTCCACACACTTCGATCACGGCACCCGCTTACGCTTTTCTTGCGCTCGCCCTTACCGTTGCGTGCAAGGTGCCCCCAAAACACTTCCATCATTTCTCCTTCCTTTATTCTTTTTCACTTTCATTGTTTCAAATCGAAGCGGGGAAGTTTTGTTTCTTCCCCCTTCCTGTTTTTTTTCTTTGTTCTTGTTTTTGTTTACATTCGCAGTTTTTCACTCCTTTTTTTTTATGCCTTCGTTGCTGTTATTGTTGCGTGGGTGGCTGGGTGAGCAGATGAACCACATCGCAGCGAGCTACACTCGGCACAGCAGCAACCAGCCCGGCCGTACCACGATGGTAGACACGTACACATGCATGTGTTTAAGAGCGCGTGTGCGTGTGTGTGTGTGTGTGTGTGTGTGTGCGTGTGAAAATGCGTACAGGCATGCATACATAATGTGTCTGTCCGTCTCGCTGACTGCCGCTGAAACCAACACGGGAGGGGGAGGGGGCGCACACGCACACACACACGCACACACATATATAATACATATGTACCACGTGTGCATCTAACCCTCCTCCGCCTCCTCCGCGTGACCCGTCACTGCCACCCGTTGCCTATGTACATGCAGGGGCGCACAACCGCCGAGGGAGGTGCGAGAAAAAAAAAACAACAACAACAACAACAACCACAACCACAACACAAACAAAGAAAACAAAACAAAAAAGAGAGGGGGGGATCGAGCAGGTGGGTGGAGGGCGAGGGCGAAGAACTCAGCGTCGTGTTATTTCCGCTTGTGTTTTACTCTGTTTTCTTTCTCCTCTTTTTTTCTTTTTTCTGCGCCGCCTTCCTCATTCCTCCTCCTCCTCCCACTTTTTTTTTCGCTTTTGCGTGCTGCTTTTGGTCGTCGAAATTATTTCCTCTTCTTCTTTACTTTTTGTTGTTGTCGATGTCCCGCCGCGGGCTTAGTCCTCAAACATCATGAAGAGCGATCCGCCCCGCTTGCGGGACTCCATCACGGAGCGCATAATGCTCTGCCGCTCCAGCGAATCCATGCCGTAGAGCTGGGTGGAGAGTTTCTCGACAAGTTCGAGGTCCTTGATGCCCTTGGTGGCGGCGCCGAGCTGAAACTGCACGTCCGCTCGAATGAGGAAGACGGGGAAGAGAAGCAGCGCGTTCTCCTCGTCGAAGCTCTTCCCCAGCAGGACGCGGTCGTTGTAGTTACAGTGCCTCTGGGCGACAAACTTCATCGAACGCTTCTGCAGCTGCTTCTTCTGCTTCTCGTCCACCATGCCGCACTGAATCTCGAGGTGGTAGTTCGTGCCAGGCACAACGCGATGAATATCCTCATCGATCCAGCTGATGTACCGCAGCGCGGCGGCCTGCTGTGGGGCGGGCACGACACGGCAAAGTGAGCGGCGGTCGTGGATCATCTGCAGGTACACCTTTATCGGGCACTCCTCGCCATCCTCCAGCACCATGTCGAGGGCGCCGTTTGCCTTATTGCACAAGGACTTCGTCTCCGCGTCGTCGAAGAAGTTGTTAACCCGTGGCTTGTTTTTCGCAGCCGGGGGGCCCTCGTTTGTAATGGACGTCGTGGAGGATTCGGCATCCAAGTCTTCCATGACCGCCTCAAGAAAGTTCAACACAACGGTGTTTGTCAGGCTCTTTGCCCGTCGCAGGGCAACTTTGTACAACTCCTGGTAAACCTTTGAGCACGCCACCACGGCCACGTCGAGGTCCTTCTTGCGCTTCTTCTCGCCCCGCCCTTCCTTAAACCGTTCGGAGGAGACGAATACACCGTTTGCCATGGCCGAGACCCAGTGAAGGCGCAGGTGCTGCTCGAGGCAGTCAAGCACAGACTCCCGCTCGAGGTCGTTTCCCATCAACGCGCCTAGGCGTGATCGAACGTTTCCTGCAGCCCCACCCGCAGCCCCGCCGCCCATCTCAAGCGGGTTGCTCGCGCCGTTCTCCTCATCCCTCGCCTCCGATGCTGACTCGCGGGCAAGCCGAAGAAACTGCACAAAGATGCGGGTATGGGAGGTGATAAAGTCCAGGTGCGGTGTTGCCTCCTCGTAGCGGGTGGCCGCCATATACGAGTCCGCGACGTCGGCGCGCAGCTGCAGGTACTCCAAAATAACCTCAAGCCGGCTGTCTAGGGGAATTTCAATCCCTCCAGCCGCGTCCGCACCCCCCGAATCGGCCATCTCCACGTCAAGCTCACTCCCGTCCTTCATCGTGTCCTTCGTCACATCTGGGTACGCCCCCTCCTCCGCTGCCTCCTCCTGGGCTTGTCCCTTCTTCTTCACCTCCGACTTATTCGGCTCCAACTTGTTTTGCCGCCGCTGCTCCCAATCAATAAGCTCATCCAGGCGGGTCCAAAAGTAATGACCCTCGTGCTTCTCAATGGCCTGATCGTAGTAAATCTCGGCGTACGTGTAGCGACCCTCCTGCAAGGACCGGTAGCCCTCTTGGTACAGCCGTGAGTGGGCAGTCTCGGCTGTAGAGGCGCCAGACCCCATGGTTATTATTATTGCTTTTTCTTCTTGGGTTCTTAAGGTGCTCTGCTCCTTTTCTGCACTTAGCTGTCGCCCTTCGCGCTTCGCTCGACCGCCGCTTCTCACAGGTGTGTGTGTGTGTCTCTGTGTGTCTGCCCTCTCTGCCTGCGGGGCCAAATTGCCAGTACTTCCCTACTAACTGTTACCTTCCTTGCTGCTAAACTTCTTCGTGCTTGAGTGGTGGCAGCGATGTCTCTGTTGTGCGGACTTCAGACACGCTGCTTTGTTTTCCTCCTTTGCTCTTTGCTTGCCTCGCCTCCCTCGCACGCTGTCGCTTTTTCGCGGTCGAAGCTCTGCCGACAACAAAAACAAAAACAAACCAAAACAAAAAAGCATAAACCAAAGACGAAGAACGCAGAAGGAGACACACGCGCAGATACAAATAGAGCGAGAGAAAGTCGACAAAAAAAAATATTTCGTGTGTGTGGTGGGGGGGGATGCATGTATACAGGCAAAAGAACCAATTTTTTAAAAAAAGATAGAGGAGAAACGTGCATGGCTACGCAAAGACATGAAAGAAAAGCCCGCAACGAGCCCCGCAGTCCGTACGTGAGGAATACACCCCTCCGCTCGTGTGGTCCCGCCATCGTGGAAGCTGCCCTCTTGCAAATGTTTTCCTCCTCCTTGTCGTCGTCCGTCTCACGTTCCCCTGTCTCGCGCAGCAGCAGAGACTGCGCGGTGCGACAAGGCGCCGCTTGCCCCCCAGCCCACTCCCACTCCTACCGAAACCGCACCACCAGGCGCACACTCTGTGCAGCAATGCGCATCACCGACTTCAGCTTCTCCGCGGGGCAACCGTTCAGCGTCAGTAGACGGCCATGACGATGCGTGAGCACGCGCTGCAGGCGCGTGGCGTGCTGCGTGTCAAGCGGGGTTGGCATGCTCGCAGCAGTCCTCCATGCAGGGTTGTAGCGCATCCGCACCGCCGCAGTCGCCGGGGGCTGCACAAACGTGTCCGAAGGCGTGGATAGCAGAGAAGTTGCTGCGGGAATGTCGTGGAGATTCGTGTCGGCCGCAACCGCCTCCAGACGGAACGGCCACGGAACATGCGTTGCCGGGCGCAGCAGCTGCACCTTCACTTCCGTCTCATCGCATGGTGGCGCGTCGACCGCATTGAGTACCGCCCCCAATTCCCCTTCACAGCACCGGAAGTGCCACGTTAACTCTGCCTGTGGTTCCCGTTCCTGCGACGCTGACGGCGCCGCGCTTGCGCGCCCCCGCCGCTGCCGCTGCGCTTGAGCGAGAGGACCCGCTGTGGCGGTGGACGAAGCGACCCTCAGTGGCGGGCGTGAGTGCGTGGCGCCGCCGCGGGGGGCCGCCTTCCCCGGTGTTACCGCCGCCGCCGCCGCCATCACCGCACGCATCACCGGGTCTTCTTCCACCGAGTCCTCCGACACTCCGGCCGCCGCAGGCAATCGCGCGGCGGGGGCGGCGGGAGTCGCCGGTGGTGCGCTGACGCCAACGTCTGCCGCCTCGGCGGTTGCCGTGTTGGTGGTGGCGGCCGCCTGCGAGAGCGCCGCAAAGACGGACTTGAGGCTGTAGTACGGCGTCTCCACGTGGCGTGCGTCGCTGGGCCGCCCCTGCCGGGGCGTGAGCGACACGACACGGAAGTGTGCGACGAAGCGGCTGCGGTGCGGCCGCGTCTCCAGCGCCCGCGATGCGGCAGCCGCGGCCAACGCGCACAGCCCCTGCGCCAGCGAGGCGGGGGAGGCGGGGGACGGTGGCACTGCGGCCGCGTCGTCGGGAAGTTGTTGTTGCCCCCCCGCCGCCGCGCAGCGCCGGAGGAGAGCCTCAAACTGCAGAAGAATCGCCAACGCCATACGTACACGCGCCATCTCCAAGAGCAGCAACGTCAACTGCCGCGCAAACCCGTCAGACGACCCCCAGCCGCCTTCCACGCCCGCCATCGACTTGTCACCCTCCCGCACTATGCGCTTCACCACAGACATCTCCTCATTCAGCAACTCCGCGAGCCGCGAGGACGTTGTCGTGTACACAAAATGATGCTCACTCAACACCGACAGCTGATGTTGGCGCGGCAGAGACACCAACGCCGCAGGACAAGTGGAGAAGCAAGGGGAGGAAATGTCAAAGAACTCGCGTGCCGCGGCCAAAACATCCGCTGGGATGCCAAACAGCCTCCTCACCTCCGCCTCTTCCACGCCAATGTCGGCCAAGACGGGGGCTGCGTTCGAGCACAGTTTGATGGCGTGATGCATGATGCCCTTGTGTTCCCTGTCCACGGCCCTCCAAAGCTGGGAGCGTAGGCCCTTTTGGACGGCGGCGTCTTGCATGACCTCCAGTAAGTGCTCGGATGCCACGTGCGCCGACCAGGGAAAGTTGATCTGCGAGGAGGCCGCGACAGCCTCACGCGCCGCCCCACGTGTACGCATAGCCGCAGCCTCGGTAGCCGACTCGACGTTGCTCGTGGCGGCAGGAGAAGATGCAGAGAAAGAGGCGGAGGCAAGCCCACTAGACGAGTCAAGTCGGCTGTAGTGAAGTGCATGTCGCACGCACGCAGTGAGAACTGTGTGGAGCACAAAACATGTCTGCGTAGGACCATTTAAGCTGCCTGTGCGTTCCGCCTGCTGCTTCACAAATGATGCCACACCCGAAGCCACGCGCTGCGGCGTCGCCCGCTGCGACTGGTTGAGGATGTCGACACCCTTGCTGTCGCTGCGGTCGTCCTCCTCGGTGCCCCGCGGCCTGCCCCTGCCCGACGCAACCGACGGATGCCCGTCGCCAGAAAGCAGGCGGTGGTCTACCGCAGCAAGTATCTCCTCCACTGGCGGCGCGCCGTCCGTCGAGGACGACGGTGCCGCACGCAGTCCGCCGGGAGGTGCGCCTGGAACTTCCCCCGCGCCCACCGTTGGCTCCGGTGCGTGTTTGCGTGGCAGCCCACGTCGCCTGAGGTGGGCGTCGACCCACGCCAAGGTCAGCGGAGACCCCGTCATGGCTGCACTGGGTGTACAGGGAAGAGACAGACAGAGAAAATGCAGAGCCTACAGCACACATGGAACGAAAGAGTAACAAAGAGAGATATAGATAGCTAGAACAAAGAGAGGAAAAGAACGAAGAGGAGACGTGAATGCGCACATACGCATATACCTATACATAGAGATCTCCTTGCAAAGCCTCCGCCTCAAAAGAGACGAGGGGCGGAAGAAGCATTATTACAGGTTCTTGTGATGAGGAACCGAAAAAAAAAAAAAGAAGAAAGAGAGGGGAAGAAGGGAAAAAAGTAAAACACAGAAAAACAAGAATGCGCCCAAGATGAATGTATTTGATCGCTTTGTGCGTGTGTATGTGTATGCGTATGTGTGGGGAATCATGCCACTCTCTATGACGGATGTCAACAAATCCATATACCGCCTCATTGTATGCCTGCTGTACCATTTCCCATTCTCCCTCGCATGGGGCGGGCGGGTAGGAGTTTCCCGCAACTTGAATTTGTCCGTGACATCACCACCTTCTGTGAAATTTAATCTGCATGTGCAGTGCGTGCTTCATTATATCCATCACCTCAGGCAGCCGTGTGGCGGGGGTGCCATTGACGCTCATGATGATCCAATCCCCTTTCCGAGAGGTAAACAGCCTGTGAAAGGGATGCTGCCGACGCCGCGGATCCATGATAAGCGGCAGCCCAACCACCCGAATCGTTCGGCCCGACTCCGTTCCCACCTTCTCCATTGAAAGACCCCACTTCTTCGCGGCCGACTGGCGGCTGAGGACCATCTCATCGAGTGTGAGCAGATTTAGTGTCACGTCATTTGGGAACTTGAGTGGAGCCACGGCGGCAGCTGCGCCGCCGCCAGGCAGCTCGGCAGGCGGCTGCCGCCGCTGTTGTTGCTCCTGCTCGTGCGACGCTGACGGCGTCAGAGGCAGTCTCGCACCCTCAGCCTCAGCCTCGGCCGCTGGCGCAGGCTCCTCCGGCCCATCGAGATCCAAGGAGGGGGTGAATTCCTCCGAGAACAAGGCAGCGACGGGCGTGCTGTTGGGCACGTGACTCCCGTTGAGACGACCTCCAGCAGGGGCGTCGGCCGCGCCAACCTCCTCCTTCTGCTCCTCCTGCTCCTCCGTCAGGCGTGGGAGAGGCGCCGCAGTTGTTGTTTTTAGCTCCCTCGACGGGATGGACACAAGTGGCTTCTCCGACAGGGCGAAGCGATCCACGTCGCGCAGCACAGCCTCCGCCAGAGGCTTCGGCACAGCCTCCTCGCGTCCCTCCTCCCTCTCCAACGCCTCGCCTCTCGAGGGAAGTGACGGAGTGGGGGACGCACAGTCCTGCGCAGAAGACGCCAGAGTCGCGGCCGGCCCTACTTTCCCTGGCGGACCCGCGGGACTTGCCTCTCGCAGGGGTGTTTTCCGCGTTTGCTCCTGCAGACCAGAACCCCGCCTCCGCTGCTTGCCTTCTTCGTTGCCCAAAGGCGGATTCTTCGTTGGGGCCGTAGCCGCCTCTTTGGAGGCCGCGGGCGGCTGTCTCTTGGCACGCTTGGGGACGGCGCCATCTACAGGCGCTGGTGCCCCGCTGCCCCGCAGCTGTTCTCTCTCACTGCCGTTTATCTCCACCGCTGCTGGTGGCGCTGCGTCCGCCTGCTGCCCCCCGTCCGACGTCGATGACGACGGTGGTGGGATGATCTGCAGGTCGATCACAATTGTGTTGATCGTCGAACTCAGCGCCTCCAGTTGGGCCGGGTTCGTCACCTCCACGCCGTTTATCCCGGCGATGCGCACCCGCCTGGGGTGACGCGCAAAAAACGCCACGGCCGCCGGTGATAGAATGCCGTCAGGGACACTCACAACAAGGAGTTCACGGGTGATGGCCACATCCCACGAGACGCTGTAGTTGTCGCGGTGGAGCACCAGCGTCGCGACGGGCAACTCCTGTGGCCCTCGCTGCTGCTGCTGCTGCGGCGGCGGCGGCAGCGGGGAGGAGGAGGAGGAGGAGTTTTCTGTCCCAGTGGCATGAAAGGCTAGCTGCTCCACGGCCGGCGCACTGTCGGAGACCAGCTGCATCCTCACGAACAGGCGCTTCTGCTTCGGGGTCAGTGCCTCCAGCTTCGCGGTCGCCTGGACCCCGTCCAGGTTATTGAAATCCGCCGGCTTTAAATTACACGAGAGCAGCGAAAGCCCGCCCTTACTCGCGTGCATGAACTGATGCAGCTTCTCTCCCGCACCGGTTGCCGCCCGCACCACCGCACTCACCCCCGTCAATTTCCCGTTGTGGTTAAATTGCAACCCCCACGCCGAGTTTCTATCCGGGCGCAGCAACGTGAACTGCAGCTTTCTTTGCTCAAACGATTGCACCCGCGCGCCGGGACTCGCCCGTGCGGTGAACTCCGTCTCCAGCACCCACTCCCCCAGCTGGTAGTACTGTTCGTACAACACCGGCAGTAGCGCCACCGGGACGTGTGGCGAGCCCATGGCCCGCACGCACGGAAATGTGCAAAGCAGACGACGGTAAGACGCCTCAAAGTCGTCTAGGAGCATTGTGGTGGCCCGCAACGCCTGCAGCTCCTTGGGTGTGTGGGGAAACGCGTCCCAATTGACCCCACCCACCAACTCCTCCTTGACCCGCTCCCGCAGCCGCGCAACCGCCGCCTCGATGCGCAGCTGCACACCCGGGCACGTGAGTACATGCAGTCCCTCCATGACCATCGTGCCAGAGACGGATCGGTGCACGACAGACACACTCCAAGCGTCAGAGGGAAAACCGCCTGCAGAAGCAACGGCGCCAAGGGTTTGCGTGGCCGCAGCTGCCGCCTTAGTTGCCGGGCCGAAGGCGGAGGAGGGCAATTGCGTGTCCGCTGCCGCTGCTGGTGTCGGCCCCAACTCCGAAGGCTGCGACCCGGGCAGGGGCGAAAGAGCCAGGCGCACATCCTTGGCCAGCGCCAACAGTGCCCCGCGCGGCGTGACATCTTCCTCTACAGCCATATCCGCACGGGCTGCCAGGCTCTCCACCACCTCCGTTACCCGACGCGCCAGGCGCAGCGAGTACGGATCCCGCCCCGACTGCAACTGGCGGTGAAACGGTGAGCGGCGGAGCGCGCAGAGGTAATTGTTAAGATCGGTCCATTGCCGCAGCCGTTCCCAGGTGGCAAGGGCATCCTCAAGAAACTCCTGCGGCAGAGGCTGCGGCATATCTCCCTCCTCTTACCGAAAAAAAAACCCTCCCTGCACTTGCCTGCGTATAAGTACAGAGCTTAGCCAGGTGCAGCTGCGAGCAGACGGAATTTATGCGCAGCCCCGCGTCTCCCCAGGGCCTAGCTGCGGGGTATACGTGCGCAACGCAAGGTAGGGGAAGCGACAGAGAACGCGCACTGGTGTGAGAGCAAGAGAAAAACAAACAAACAAAGTACAATTAAAAATAAACTACTTTTAGCTTCTCGTTTTTGTGCGTATTTGTGTGTAATGTAATGCGTGACCCTCGCCCCTCCTATGCGTGTTGCCGGGTCCCGCCCTAAACGCAATAGAAAGTCAGAAAAAAGAGAAGAAAAGACGTAAAAAAAAAGCGGGGGAGCGTCAGTTTAGTTGTTTGTTTTCTTTTTTTTTCTTTTCGTGGTGAAAAAGAAAAATAATAGTACAAAAAAAAAGAGAGAACTGACAAAACCGGAATGCGCAGTGAAGCAACACGAGGGAGAGGGAGAGGGGCGGAGGACAGGAATGACAGCAAAAAAGAAAAAAGGGCAATTCCCTCCGTCGTGCTGGCAGAGCTCTCCGGCACACAAAAGGGCAACTTGAGACCGAAGAAATACATGAGCCAGTAGACAATGACAAAAACGATGCTAAGCAAGAAGATCTGTGCGTTAGTCATGCTAGCGGAGGTCAAGCCAAGAAATATGAGCGAGGCGGCAACACCCGACAATCCCGTTCCGGACGACCACGAGCTGATCTGCCAAGGCGGCATGCGCTCCATGTAGCCCAAGAACACACTGCTGCCGTAGTTGCACGACATCCCAATGAAGATGACGCCAACCAGCATCGTAATAAAGGCGGCAACGTTGTTGTGCCCACCGATGTCCCAGGCGAAGCTCACCAGCAGAATGGCCACAATCGACATCACTGACGTCACCGTCACGCGGATGTTGTACGAGAGCAGCTGCAGCACAAAGGCGTTTATAACATTTGCGATGATCCCAAAGACACATTCGCCCACGTGATTAGTGCCACGTACTTCTTC
>NW_021704176.1:16313-24607 GCF_003719485.1 Trypanosoma conorhini | reverse complement strand
TCGCTCACCCCCCCCACCCCCGCACACCCGTCAACCGCTGCGCTCACTCGTCGCCTTGTGCGAACTCGGCCGCCGCGGTGGACTCAGAAAGCGGCGGCCGTTGAGGATGACAAGGGGCAAAGAAGATTATGGGGAAGGAAACAGAGTTAGCGAGCATGTCACCCACGCAGTTGCCTCGCCCCGCCCGGTCGCAGACTCGCTCCATAAACTTCATTACAAACGTGTCCCCCGCACCCCTCTCATTGCGGGGGTTGTTTTATACCTGTTTTGCTCTTCTTCACCCCACCCACCGCCACAACGTGTCCCCTTTCGCCGCGGTGCAACGCGAAGCAACGGAAAGGAGTAAAAAAGCCGCAATTGGTGAAAGACCACGAAGAGTTCAAAAAAAAAGTAGGAGAAAATCTCTTTTTTTTTCTCGTTTTAAAGTTTTGTCGTGGACCTTTTTAGGCAAAAACAACCCGCGCCACGTCACCGCCCACACTTGTTGCTGCTGGCCGCTGGAAGCATCAGAGCCGCGCCAGCCGCGGGATGTCGTCGAGGTCGACATTGCCGCCTGCCAACACGATACCAATGTGATCGTACTGCGACAAGGACGCCGGCCGCGTCAAAACGGCAGCCACGGCTGTTGCTGCACTATCGTCGACCACCAGCTTGCAGCGCTCATACACAAAGCGGAAAGCGTCACGCTTTTGCCTCTCCGTCACCTTGATCACACCGTCCACGTATTTATTTACACATTTTGCGGCCGTGGCGTTTAACGGCGTGCGCAGCTGGCGCGCCACATCGACGGCGTTGTTGGCGTGCTGCGTGCTGTGGTCCTGGTCGCCGCCGCCTTCCCCCTTGTTGACGGCAACGACAGGCCCGTCCTCGAAGTCGCTGTTGGGATCTCGTGCGTCACATTCGGCGGCGAAGACGGCGACGTTCGGCTTCATGCCCTTCACCGCGAGGGCGACACCCGCCAAAAGTGCTCCCTCGCTCGCCGGCACCACCACGGCATCGAGGCGGCCGTCGGTCTGCAGCATTAACTCCACCCCCAGCGTTCCGTAACCCGCGATCAACCAGTCATCCTGTGGGTGAACAAAGACACAGGCGTTTACCCCATTCTTTTTGCTGGTATTATTGTTGTCACTTACAAGCTTTTGCGTGAGTTTCATCTGCTCATCTCGTGCGTCGCCGCAGCGGTAGACCTTCCCACTGTAGTGGGCAATGGAGTGCACGACGACGTCATTGGCCCGCTTAGGTATCACAATGTGCCCCGTCGCAGAAAATGAGCTGGCGGCGAGGGCGACCGCAAGCCCAAGGTTGCCGGTGCTCTGCGCCACAAAGTGGTTGATGCTAAGGTCCAGCAGTTTGGTGCGAATCACAAAGTTCATTCCACCGCGAAGATTGTAGCTTCCCGTACGCTGCAGATTCTCGCACTTTAGCGCAACCTCGTGCCCGGAAAACTGCTGTATTGAGTTGCTCGCGATCACAGGCGTCTCATGGACGTAGGGCCGTGTGGCCTTGTAGGCCATCATCACGTCATGAAATGTGGGCATCTCAATATACACGCTCTTATGAATGAACGCACACGCGTGTGTGTGTGTGTGTGTGACTTTCCGTCTGTTTTACACGCGTTGTTGGTTCCGTGTCGCCTACTCTGGGTGCTGCTGTTACTTTTGTTGTTGTTCCTTATTCACGCTTCTTCCCTCTTGCGTAGACCCCCCATCGGGAAGGAAGGAAAAATAAAAATAAAAAATAAATAAAAAAGTAATAAAATCAGTTGTCAGCGCCGATACCCGGAGAGGCGGTGGCAACAAAAAGAAAAAAAAAGGGATGCATGCAAAGTACCTCCATCACGTGAGTTCAGAGGGGTACGGAGAGACAGAGAGGGAGAGACGACGACGCGGCCCGCCAAGTTCAGTGGCACATTTGTAGCAGTCACTGCACGCGACTGCGCCCCCGGTTGTGAGAGACACGCCCCTGCTTGTACGGGCGGAAGGCACGCGCGGCTCAGCTGTAGTGCTGGTAGGTCTGCGCCGCCTGCCGCAGCACCAACTCACGCCGCATCTTCTCAATGGCCTCCACGAGACCCTTCTTTGCTGTCGTTAGCGCCGACAGGTCCATCTCCGCGCCGGCGAGTTTCCGTCGCCCCCGCGGCGGCTTTACGACGATCGGGGTGTCGACGCCGTAGAAGGCGGGTGACAGCGGTGGTTGTTCGTGTTCCTGTTTTTGCGGCCCCCCGTAGGGCGGGGACAAAAACGCATCGGTGCTCGAGAGCTGTGTGCCGGCCGGAGACGGCAAGGTCGCCCCAACACTCTCAAGGTACGACTCAGCCAGCACCGCATCGTCAGGCTCCTCCTGCAGAATGTACCCCCAGCACGAGACACCGTTCTCGGAGAACGCCGCGGCAACGCCCAACGGGGCGGCGCCGCCGGCGAGAAGTTTCTGCTGACGTTGCTGTGGCTGTTGCGCCATCGTCCGGGCCGTCTTGACGGTCGCGATGCGGCGGCGCAGCATGCTTGGCAAAGCCTCCGCCACCTCCATCATGGGCGCGGGTGGATCCGGCACAACAATCTCATCGTATTGCTCCGTCACGACCGGCGCCTGCACGATGGTGTACCCGACGTGCTCCTCCGGCTCATAGGGCCGGCCAAGGGGCGGAATGCAGTGCGCACGGCGGGGACGGTGCGAGAAGCGCAGCAGGTGCGAAAGCGTCACAACACCTGGAGACATTTCCAGTGTTGCGAGCGCCGGCTGTCCGGGGGGTCGGGCCTCGCTCGGCTGCGCGTCACCGCCACGGGGCCTGTCGTTAGCATCACTGCCTGCGCCACCCTCCTCCACCTTTACCTCCGCCTTGACGATGCCCCGTCTGCCGTCACCGGAGACCGTGGCCGCCGTGGTCACTGGTGACGCGACCGCAGTCTCACTGTGGTAGCGGTGCCGGCTGAGCACATGCACAACAGGCGACAAGACGGGCCCGCGTGTGAGGCCCGACAGTGGCACAATCGGCTGCAACGCCAGGAACGTTGACGCCACCTTAATCTCCGATTCACAGCTTGCCGTTGCGGCGAATGCGGAGGAGGAGAGCCTCACCCGAATGGGGCGCGGGTAGTGCCGCAGTTGCACCTGCATCTTGACGACAAACTCGCCCCAGCCCACCTCGGTCAACTCAAACGGCGCCGTCCGCACAACACGCTCACTCGGTGTGAAGGAGGGGTCGAGGATGAAGCGCACCGACTCGATGCATTGCGCCAGGTACTCCGTCTCGTTAAAAAGGCCACGGATGTACACTGTCCATTGGTGACTCTTGTCGCGGCTTTCGATGTTTATGAGACGCACAACGCCGCCCACAACGACGGGCAGCACCGCCTCCCGCCGGCGGCCATCGCAACTGACCGTGTCGTCGTCGCTGCCGCCCTCACTGTCGGCTTGTTCCCGCTCCCTTGCAACGCTGTTGCTGTCGCGCGACCTATACGAACCATGCACGTCTTCCTCCTCACTTCCCTCACCCTCGTCATACCCATCTTCCTCTTCGTAGTTGCTACTGTTATTGGTGTCGTTCCTGTCCCCATTGCTCTGCGCTCCACGAGGGTGCCAGTACGGCTGGCGCTGGCATCGGACGGGGCCCTCTCCGCTCCCACCGCTACTGCCACTGCTGCTACTACGTTCGCTGCTGCCGCTGCTGTTGTTGCTCTCCTCGCCCCCGTTGCCGTCCTCGCTCGCGCTGGCTCCCCTCCTCCCTGCGCCGCCGGGCCGCCGCCGCTTCAACGAGTCTGCGCCTCCTGCAGCGACCGTCTCCCCATCCAGGCTATTGCGTGCGGCCAACGTCACATACAACGTGGTCGGCACCACCGCCGTAGACGCCGCAAGCGACAACCGCTGGCCGCCGAAGGAGCACGCATAGCCGTCCACCCAGGCCGCCGTGTGCCGCAGCGGCGAGGGCGGGGGCGGCAGCGTTGCGACGAGGAGTTCGCGCAAAGTGCGGGTGACGCGGCAGTCGGTCGAGGCCTCGTACACACCGCCGTCAAAGTGTATGGTAAAGACCCGTGTGAAGATCGCCATTGACCTCGCACAGGGCTCACCCGCCGTATCTTCCTCCACTCACGCACACACACGGAGAGAGAGGGAGTGAGACTTCTGCTTCACCTCCTTTTTATTTATTCCCTTTCGGTAGGACGCTCAGCACCCCCAGAAAAAAAAACACACGCACACGCACACCGCAAATATAATTGCGCTGCAGATCCCCTGCGGCGCGCGAGTGTGTGTGTGTGTGTGTGTGTGTGCGGCAGACGGAGTGACTGGGAGGGGCGCAGAGGGCAAAGAAAAGGCCTGGAAGGAGAGAGGAGCCTGACAACAACAACAACAAGAGGTGAAAATAGGAGGGGAAAATGGGGTGGGGTGCGGACGAGGAGGGCGGCATCAGCAACACGAGTCCGTCCGTGGCGTGTCAATGCGCCCCGGAAACCCTCGTCTTGCCTCTCACGCACGCCGTAAGAGCCGCCACCCGCCCATCCTCACAGAAGTCTCCTTCTTCTCCCTAGTGCCTGCCCCTTTTCTCCCCCAACCGCACTGCAGTAAGAAGTAACGTTGATGGTATTTTTTTTAATATTACGTTTTTTTTCCTTTTTGCTGCTTTTCTGTCCCGTGCAGGCGCACGCGTGGGAGCGCTCGCCGCTCCACACTCCCACCCCGCTTACGGGGCGATGACGCCCGCAAGCCGACTTGATCGCAAGCGAAAAGGGCAGGCGGGGGGAAGGGAGGGAGGCCGCCACCCGGGAAGTGCAGCACACAAAAGGCGCAAATGTCGATTGGATCCATTGCGAGGGCACCACCTCCTCACTCTCACCCAAGTTTTTTTTTCTTTTTTCCTCTTCTTCTTGTCACTGCGGCCCAGCCTGAGGGCCACACACTGGCGTGCAAAGACCCAGCGCCGGGCCACGCGTCACTCGGCCCGCCGCCTCTGTCGCCTAAGTGGGCCCCAGAAAGCACGGAGTGTGTTGCTTGTTGAATCCCCACCAAACATTCTGTCACACTTCACTTCTTTTTTATTTCGTTCCAATTCTTGTCGCACAAAGTAACGTAAAAAAAAAATAAGTACTAAAAATAACAATAACTCAACACGTGAGTGCTGAAAGAGAAGCAGAATGTTTTACTCCTCCTACCACCGCGCCATCAGCATGTAGGCAAGGATAAAAATTTTTGGTATGTCTGCTGAGCTACGGCGCATGCCACAGATCCATAGGGCACACAGATGCATGGGCACTTTCTCCCCGTCCCCCTTTTTCCCTCAATATGTCTCCGCTAATTCCGTTTTCACGTCTTCCAACGATTCGTCGTCTTCTGTCGGTCCGGGCGCCCTTTCGCCGCCCCGCCGCCGCGGGGCCGCATCCCCCGCTTCAGCCCAAAGATTTCTTTATTTTGCGTCACGCACGCGGAAAAAGAGAGCACAGGGATGCGGCGTGCACAGAACGGCGCAAGCCAGGGCTTCCGCCGCGCACAACACTCCCTCCCACCCCCTTCATCTAAATCACATTAGCGCCATCACAAATGTGTCAATCATCTTCGTCGTAATACATAACTGTGCCCACTTGTTGCTTTCCTCGTTGTTTTACATCGCCGCTTCCCCCCCCCCCCTCTCCCTCCCTCGCTGAGTTCGCCCAAGTTGTGGGCGAGGGAAGAGGGAGGATGCATGCCGCACTGTGCTACGACTCGTCAAGCATCGCTGCAACGTTTGTAAAGCCAGCCTCGCGGGCGCAGTCCGTGGCGGTGAAGCCGTGCACGTTGCGCAGCCCAACCAGCGCCCCTGTAGCCGGGTGCCCAAAACGCAGCCACTGCACAACCTCCGCCCGACCGCCCTGCGCCGCGCTGTGCAAAATGGTGTTGCCGTTGTGGGAGCGCAGGGCCCGTAGCTCTATTATTGGCACCGACGGCGAGGCCTGCAAGAGTATCTTGAGAACATCCGTGTGGCCGTACCACGCGGCAATGTGCAAGATGGTGCGGCCTGAGTAGTCTCGCACATTCTCAAAACCACGCGACAGCAGCGGATCATCATCGCGAAGCTTTTGGAACAAGGCCGTGTTCCCCTCCGCAGCAGCCGCAAGAAGCTCGTCAGGCCACTGGTACAACGCGAGGGAGCTGTGGGCGGTGCCAAGCGCCGCCGCCGCCGCCGCGGCTGGCGTGCGTCCGCGAGAGGAGGAACGTGTGCCACCGGCAGACAAAGAGCGACGGTTATCCCGCATGGAAATTGCAGCCGTGCGGTGGGGCCCACGATCAGCCAGGGGTACGGCCTTCACCGCTGCCCTTTTCGTGGCTGAGGTATTAGTCGTCGTCGCCGTCGAGGGCGGCGACGCTGCAGCACTCCCACTGCGCTCCTTCACGTACGCCATGACAGTCACTTTTTTTTTAGGCTTTGCATCATTCCCCCCCGCGGCAGTCGTGGTGGTCGGTGCGGCCGTGGGTGCAGCTCCTGCCCCCGTAACGGTGCCTGACGGCGCCGTTACTGATGGTGGTGCTGGTGCTGGTGGCGGCGGCGGCGGCGGCGGTGGCGGCGGTGGCACTCCAGCAGTTGCCGCGGGGAGCAAAGAATTCACGGCCCCTTGCTGCTGCCGAAGCTGCACAGGAGCCTCCTGTTGGGGTCGAGTACAACTAGGAGTGGGAGTAGAGGACGAGGCGAAGGTCGAGTTAGGCGTCAGACTGCCGTTCACTGAAGGGGGCGTTGCCACTGGCGTGAATCGGACGGTTGGCTGTGACGGGGGAGGCGGCACCTGCCGCGAGCCACCTCCCCCCGCCATGGCGCCACTTGCACTTCCCACCTGCTGTACATTTCCAGCATCATCTACCGCCGCGGTGCCGTGCACGCATGGCTGCATAACATGCAATGACTGCGCAGCGGGAATAACCGGACTATTAGCGGCGACAGGGTATTGACCGCTTGAAAAGCCGGGCATCTTTAGCGATTCCACACTTCTGGCGACAGAAAAGGACGGATTGGCGGGCAACTGCTGCATCGGCACCACCGACGACGGCGGCAGTGAGGCAATCATAACAGGGTTCTGCGGCGTCACACGCTCACTGGAATTATGCAGAGAAGGCTGGGTCGCAACCACCCCAAGTACCCCATTCGGCGCACCGGCGGCGCTTGGCTGCTGCAGAGGTGGCGGTTGTGTTGCGGCGGACACCAACGAAAGCTGCGGCGGTTGCGCGGGTACAGGCTGCACCGGCTGCGGTGGCTGTGACACCTGCGGAACTTCAAGAGGCCCACCGAGGGAAGTTGGAAACGCCCATTGTGGCGCGGCCGCGGGCTCGTGTTTTTCTAACGCAGCGTACGCCGAGGTGAGCTTCCCGGGTCCACTATCGTCGCGCAAAAACTCTGGAAGGTCGTCGTTGGCCGCACTCTGTTGGGTCTGCGCCGCCACCTCGCCCGGTGTCACGATGGCAACCTCGTACGATATTTCCAGTGAGCCGCAGCCATCACGAGCCTTTTGCGAGAGCGCAACGTTACCGCCGTGCCCGAGCGGCAGCGTGCGGCGGGTCATTGGCAGGGCCGAGAAGAGTGTCAGGGTGGCGCTGCCGAGCAGCTCGTCCGTCCCGCCCTGCGTTGCCTTGTTGAGCACCCGCAGCGTCAGAATGGTCGGCAAGGGGCAGGCGGTGAAGGTGAGGGTGGCGTCAAACGACGGGTTCGTTGTTCCGCGAACCACGGCGGTTGCCTGCGTCTGCTGGCCAATCGTGGCCGTCACGTAGGGGTCCGAGCTGCCGTCCGTGTTGAGAGCGACGAGGGACTCCGCGCGGTGCAGCGTGAGGGTGACGCGCCCCTGTTGGATGCTACCTCCAAAGGACATGTCTTTGCCTGCGCTCGTGGGGCTGCCGCTAGGGGGAATCTAATCGGGCCCACGCGTAGTCCGCAGGTGCGTATGTGTGTTCCACCGCGTAACTAGCAAGGCGCAGAGCGGCGCATGGATGGGTTGCGCGCCGTGAAGAAAAGGCGGAGGAACACAAAAACAGTCGTCGTGGGCGGCAATGCAGAAAGGTGAGAAGTGTGTGTGTGTGTGTGTGTGCCGGGGCGGGGCGGGGCGGGAGGGGAGAAGGGGGAGGCGAGGGCGCCGCAGATCGCCCAGGCCCAGTCACCACCGCACGCACACCCACACCCGCTGCCACGAATGCCCAGAGGGGTGGGAGGCTGCGGGCCAGCAGCGGGAGGGAAAAACAAATGGAGTGCAATGCGAGATGAGGTATCACACAAAGTAGCCAAACAAAGAAAAAAAAAAAAAAACTGAAAAAATATAGACAACGCAGAGAAAGAAAAAGAAAAAAGA
>NW_021704176.1:12594-15993 GCF_003719485.1 Trypanosoma conorhini | reverse complement strand
AAAAAAGGCGGACACCATACGCACATATATATATATATATATTTTTTTTTTTCTAATAAAGTGTGTCACACGTGTGTCGTAACGCGGGCGGCGTGTCGCTGAGTACCTAAAGAATAAAAAAAAAAGGATGTCCACGAAGGTGAATGCGTAACGTCTTCCCACGAAGAAAATGGCACAGATGTTATTGCCCCTCGGTGATGATGATGATGGCGGTGGTGGTGGGTGTATTCCTTGTCCGTTAGATCACTTGTAGTTTCGGTCTTATAATATATAACATGTGTGCGCGTGTGTTTTGTTGTCGTTGTCGTTGCTGCTTCGCGCACGCCCTCTCACTCTTCGGGGCGCTCCTCCTCCCACTGGTGCGACGGCGACGCCGTGGCATGATCGACCTCCTCCAGCGCGTGCAGTTCGTCGAGGAGGGTTTCCGCAATCCGCAGAATGCGCTGCAGCCTGGTCGCCGCGACGACCCCCCAGCCGCCCTCGCCCGCCTCCGTGCCGCGCAGCAAGGCGGACTGCCGCAGCCCCGCCTCCGCAAGGAACTTCGCCACACTCAGGTCGTGAATGGCGCTCTGCGCCTCGTGCAGCTGCCGCTGCAGCATGCCCCGGCGCACCCAGAACTGGGGGGATTCTGGTGACAACACAATAGCAAAGGAGAGTGCCTCCAAGGCCAGCGCGTCCGCGCCCCTGTGGTGCAGCTTTTTGTACAGTCGATACAAATTGCAAAAGACGCCCGTTAAGGCCACAAGGCGCTCTTGCATCAAGGCGGCCGGCACGTCGCTGGCAGGCATGCGGCGTTCATTTACGTGAAATGTCAAGAAAAAAACGGCGAGATTCAACTTTTGAATGGCCTTCACAACGCCACGTTCCTCCGAAGGGCGGTTGATGTGCCCAAAGGGCTTGCAATGGATCGTCATCGGCTGCACTGTGGCGCACGCAGGGAGGGCAGCGTCCTCCTCCCCGCTATTGCTACTACGATACTGGTGTCTATTGTTCCTCGGCTCCTGCTCCGCGCAGTCGTCTGTTTCTAACGGCCGCTGCAGCTCCGCCTGCCGTGTGCCGCCCATCCTGCGCAGGGCGCTTGCCTCCTGCTCCAGTTTTTTCACCACGCGAAGGCAGTTCGCAGGGTCAACAAAGAAGAAGGCGTCGGTGTCGTGCACGTTCGTAAAGCTTTCGAGGGTGACGAGGTAATGCACCTCGTGCGGAGAAAACGGCCTGAGGTCGGATTTGCCCTTGAGCCCATTTCCCTGCAGCGTCTGCAGGCTGCTGAAGGAGTTGGGTGAGGAAAGGGATGCGTCCAGCGGAATGCCCTGCTCCGCAGCCTGCCTTTGTAGTGGGCCGCTGCTGCGTCGCATCTCCCCCGCCACGCTCGCCTGCAACAGCACCGCCGTGCGCGCCTCATCCGCCAATGCGCACTGCAGGGCCGCATCGTCTTCGCAGTCATGCTGCATGCCCACAAGGTCCCTCTCCCCGCCACGCATCGTCTGGAGCGAGGCGTCTAGCCAAAGCGGGAGGGACATGCTCCCCAGCTCCACGCCAGTGACACGCCTTGGCGTGAGCTCACTCCCCGTGAGCGGGCTCTTTCGCGTGACACTACACGTCACGGTAGCACCATCACGAGGAAAGGCGAAGAAAACATTGCTTAAAAATTCCACTGCATCTTCGTGCGTCAGCACCTTCTCTCCCTCTTCCTCTGATTCCTCATTAGTATCGTAAGAGCCCCACCACCGGCACACATCTCCCTTGGCGGTGGCGCCCATGCCGCCACTACTCTGCTGTGTGGAAAACTCGGCCCCAACAAGGCCGGTCTGGGGAGGGGCCGCAAGATGACAGCCCAACAGCGCCGATGCATTGGCTACAAAAAGCGCACGAAGGGCGCACTGAGACGTCGCCGCGTCTATAAGAGCACTGTCGGACGAGCTAATAACGAACCGTAGATGGCGGAAAAAGCGAATCGGCACTGCATAGTTGTGCAGATGCTCTGGTGCCACCTGCACGCCCTCCGGCTCCTTTGGCAGGGAATCTGGGACGTCCAGAATGTGCCTTTGAATGACCTGCATCCACGTGGACGCACGAGGGAGAAGGTAGAGCAGCTTGATGCGGATGTACAGACACTGCACTGAGGGAACTGCAGGGTTATGGAAATAGTGTGAACCGTATGCGCTGAGCGTGTCGTCGGAGTATTTTGAGTCCTTGATGAGGAACGCAAACTCCTCACCAGGACGCATCGCACGTAACGCCACTTCAACGCCGCCAAGCAAAACAGAACCGCCGGGTGTCAGGCCTTGTTCATCGCCGCCCAGAGGCAGCGTCACCTGAGACGGTTGAGAGGGATTTTCCACAGCCCCGCAGTACTCCAGACGGAAAGGCGCTAAAAGACGGTTCTCACGCAAGCTCAGTGACATTTGTTTTGCCACCGCAAGCCACTGCTCGGATGCCGCCGGGGGCAACGCGGGAGGGAACTCCCGGACCAACTCCTCCTCCGTGCACCCCCCCGGCGTCTTTGTCGCGATTTTGGAGGCAGCCGGGGGCGCAGGAATACGAGCCAGCGAATACTCAAAAGACACCCACGACTCCAGGGAGTGCGGGGTCCGGTGGCCCCACCAAGTCGGCCTCGCTGCCGTGGCTGGCAACGGACTGGCCGTGGCCGCAGCAGAGGCGGCGGCGTCGGCCGCGGTGGGTGGGTACAGCACCTCCATCAGATGTGTGGCTGTGCCACCGATCATAAACACCGTGGGCCGCAGATAAATCCCACGGAGAGGGGCTTGCGGAGGTGCCGCATGTAAACTGTCGTCAGCGCCCCCCCAGATGCAGTTGGGTTTGCCGCCGAGGTTCTCCGCGTCTCCGAGAGAGGGTCCGGCGGTATGCCCGTCATGCGACCACTGCAGCGTGGGTTTGTCCCAGGGCGCCTGACGGTGGGCTCGCATGCCTCTGACGCGGTGAGGAAAAAAATCCCACTCCTCTTCCCGTGACTGGCGCGAAGAGGTGGGTCTGGAATGGCGCCTCCGCTTCGTCGTTCCAACTTCTCGGGTGGGCTTTGGATCGTACAGGCGCGGCAGAATATTAGTGAGAAAATAAATGCTGTGAGAACAACACCGGCGACTCCAATGCTTGCCCTCCCCCGCGTCCGCACTGTGTTGCGCTTCCTGGGCAGCAGGTAGACTTTGCATCACAGACACAGAAGGAGAAGAGGAAGAAACAAAAAAAAAACAAAAAAAAAACAAAATTTATTTACAGCAGCTGACCACAGTAGGCCAAGAAGGCCCCAGCATCCAAACAATAAAAAAACACGCACGCGCAGAAAGGGAGGGTGGGAAGTGGTGGTTACTTGCGAAGCCGCAGAAAGCGGCGGCCATGCGTCAAGTGGACAACAACAACAACAACAACGAGGGCAGTCAACAC
>NW_021704176.1:0-12569 GCF_003719485.1 Trypanosoma conorhini | reverse complement strand
GGCAGCAGGTAGACTTTGCATCACAGACACAGAAGGAGAAGAGGAAGAAACAAAAACAAAAAAAATTAATTTACAGCAGCTGACCACAGTAGGCCAAGAAGGCCCCAGCATCCAAACAAAAAAAACACGCACGCGCAGAAGGGGAGGGTGGGAAGTGGTGGTTACTTGCGAAGCCGCAGAAAGCGGCGGCCATGCGTCAAGTGGACAACAACAACAACAACAACAACGAGGGCAGTCAACAGCGTCAAAAACAGGCGGAGTTATTACGAGAGAAGAAAAAAAATAAGCACGCAGAAGGACAGTCTCATTTTTCCCTTTTTCTTTCGTTTTGATTGGGTCGCGATGCACATGTGCGCATCTCCCGCCGCGGCGCAGCGAAACCACACCTCCACCCCCGCCCTCACGCATGTAGCACCTCCCCCTTTACAGCCTTTCTTTTTTTTTGGTCCTATCATGCTTTTATTCCCGTTTCATTTGCGTTTTTTCGTCGCTTCGTTTCATTTCGCTTCTTGGGTGGTGGCTGCTGCTTGCTGCTGCTGCTGCCTCTCGTGGTACCGGGGCCGCCGCGAGTAGTGCTGCTGCTGCTGCGGCTGCTTCCCCTGCTGCTGGCGCGGTGGCGGGTGGACAAAGGTATCCTTCCCTTGTCCGCGCGGCGGGGCAAAGGGCCGCCTGCCGCCACGCTCCTCCTCCCGCCCGCGGGGCTCGTCCTTTTTGCCCTCCGCACGCCCCTGTCGCACCTCCTTCGTGAAGACCGTCACGACTGCGGCCTCGTCCGATTTCTGCTGCGCCGGTGCGGCGTCGCGTGCCTCCGCGCCCCTCCGTCTTTCAGTGGCGGTGGATGCGTTCGCCCTCGACGGCGGCGAGGGCGCGGGCGTGTCCCGTTCGGCATCCTCCGATTTGCTCGCCGCCGCGGCGAGAATGTCCACGGCGCTCGTAAAGAGCACGTGTCGGCTGCCCAGCTTCATCCCCACCGCGACCTCCAACTCTGTCAGCACGGGATCAAAGTCCTCTCGAAGGGTCAAAATGTCACCGCTCTGCATCACACGCAGCGTGGGGGATAGCGTGGTGGCGGTGGAGGAAGAGGGAGGCGCCCCCACGGCCGAGTTTGTGGGGACGGCCGTACCCGGGGGCGGCTTCACTGTCTCGGCCTTCGCCACGGTGGCGGCGATGCTGTGCGGGGCCGTCATCGCCCGCTGTGTCGCGTTGCGGCGGCGGATCAACGCCATGCGCTCCTCGCTCTTCTCAAGCGCCGCCAGCGCCTCAGGGAAGTGGTTAAAGACAGCTGACATGGCCACATCACGTATTGCGGGCTTTGGCATCAGTAAGTGCTGTGCCACCGCGCCGCCGCTGCCCAGTGCTGGGGAGTCATCGCGCCGTTTGCCCGCCGCGAGGGAAGATGACACCTCGTCTGGGGCGAAGTAAACATTGGCGAGCACGCGATTTATGTCCGCCATGGGGATATGCAGTGCGTGCAGGATGTGCTTAAAGGCCTGTCGACGACGGTAGGCGGGTGGGATGGCAAGCAGGTGCCGCATCGCGATGCCGGGTTCTCCGCGGAAGCTCCACATGGCCGCGATGGCGTTCAACGCGTTCGTGACGCCAACGATGTGGTACGGCATGAAGAGCCGGTGCGCCAGAAAGAAGTCGGCCAGCTTTAAAAGGTAGGCGTCCTGCCAATCCCGATCCAGCTGCTCTGACATCATGCTCATGCGGTAGGCGGCGACGTAGTCCCGGCCAAAGCTTACCTCGGCGTGGAACACGCTGCAGGTTGCCAGGGTGTGGCCGTGCTGGTAGCAGTGCCTGCAGAGATCGTCGTGCAGGGTGCGGCTCAAATTTGTGACCAACTGGTTGGTGTACGTCTGGCGCGCGGGCGGGTTGTCAATGTCCGGCACCAGCCCCTCCGCCTCGTACATCGCCAGCAACTGCGCCCGTCGATCCTCCACCGCCTGCTCCGGTAACCCTGCCGCGCGCCACAGATCGGTGTACACACGCGCGGGCGGCACAAGCTCCGTGGGAATCCGCCGCAGCACACGGGCGCCCGCGGCCACCTGCCCCGTCGCAAACGACCGCCGTATGAGGCGGAGCAACGCCCGCACTAGGGAGGGGTGCGCCCGCAGCATCTCGCCAGTGAGGTTGCCAAGGTTGTACATGTGGTACACGTAGGCCGCGGCGCCGCGGACGCCGTCGATGGAGCAGCGAATCCCGCCCACTTGCGTGGCCACATATTCGAGCTTCGCCGCGTTTGTCGGCTGCGCCGCCAACTCAGGGCACTCCAAGTACGCATGACCGGCGTCAAAGCACAACAGGCAGCGGCGCTGCAAGGGCACTGCCGCCGCTGCAGCAGCCTCACTAGACAGACCCAGCGCTGTCTCATCCTCCATCGCCGACGCAGACGACGGCGACGACGACGAAGCCGCAGTGCCGCTGTTCAGCAGTGTGCGGATGCCCTCCTCGGAGAAGCGCTGCAAACGCAGCATCGCACATGTGGTGTAGCGCGAGACGAAAGCCACAGGGGTCCTCGCATACAGTCGGCAGGCCCCATTCTCGTGTCCGACCGTCGCCAGCTTCGCGATGGTTTTGTTGACGGCGTAAACAATGAGGTCGGCCGCGTCAATCCGTCGCCGCGGTTTGGCTGCGGCGACGGCGGCGTCCTGCTCGTCATCCCCGTCCACCGGGACTTCCTCCTGAAAGGCGTCCACGCGCTGCAGCAGGAATCGATAGAACGCGTGCAGTCGCTCAGGGCCAGCGGAGGTCCATCCGTCCACCTGCGCCCGCAATCGCCGCGCCCGCTGCTCCTCGAGGAGGGGATTGTACAGGGCCGCCTCAGCCGCCGTGGCGGCGGGCGCGGCGGAATGCGCGTCCACGTCGCCCATCCACTGCACAAGCCGCGGGCAGTCAAAGGAGGCGTGTCGCCCGTCAAGGCACATGCAGCAGGTGAGGGCCACCTGCACAAAGTTTGGGTGACTCTCGTCCTCTACCCCAACTGCGCTTCTCTTCCGCAGCAGCTCCCGCGCCTCCTCCGCGGGGACGTTGAAGTAGTGCGTCATGACAAGGTAGGCGCGGTCCTCGCGGAGATGCCGGGGGACGTGGCAGAGGACAAACGCGGCGCGTCGGTATTGGTGATAGTGACTGAGCAGAATTGATAGGCGGTTCACCTCCTCGCTGTGGACCTCCGCGAAGAGCTCCCGGTAAGGGGACTTCACGAAGGTGGTGTAGGCATCCACTACAAGGCGACTGTTGTCTGTGCCCCCCCGCAGAGCCGCCGCCACAACACGTCGCAGGTGCTGCAGCATCGCACGCTGCTTCTCCTCTGGGGTCATGTTAATGGACGCGCGCGCGGTAGAGGAAAAGTCGCGGGTGATGATGGGACACGTCTTCCAGGCGTGTGCGCCAAAGCACACCTTGCACGTGGCGGGGGTGAAGATGGTCTGGAAAAACTTCTCCTCGTTGTGGCCCAACTCCTGCGGGGATATCGCCGCGTACTCCGCTTCACTGCAGCCGAAGAGGCTCGCCACCGCCCACAACGTGTCGTTCTTGCACCGAGAACGAGGCGGGACAAATCGCACATACAAGTACCCTGCCAGCACCCGCTCGTGCAGCCAACAGAGCCGCCGTATCAACTGATCAATGCGCTCATGATCGTGCGGAGTGGCCCTTAGCATGAAGGCACGGCGATAGACCATAAGCATGTATGCGGCAACCACGGCATCCACAGGCCGCTCCCCGGCATTCGCCACGCGGGCCCTAATCTCCGCCATAACATCCCCCGCCTCGGCGTAGGCAAAGTGACGCCACGGCGCGGATGGGCCTGTCTCTGCCCCGCAGGCTGCGCACTCCACCCGCGAACTCCACTCCGAGTTGTGCTCCTGGCACCACACACACGTCCATGGCCCATCCACGCGCATGTGCACGAACAACCTCGACGGCTGCCCACGCTGCCACTCCGATTGCTGCAGCAGCGAGGCGTGGGACGCGTCCGAGACGAGCAGCGACGGCGGCGCCGCCAAGGGTCGAGCCGCGGCCGCCACCCCACGCTGGGCCAAGGCGTAGAGCCTGGCCGCCTCCTGCAACTGCAAGCGCCGCGACGATTCCTCCATGGCCGCATGAACGTCAAAGGGAGCCTCGGAGCCCTCCGCGCCCCCACTATGACTCGCGCCACGGCTTCCCCCCTCAAATGGGAAGAGCGGCATGCTTTCGCTCACGGACACGCCGGGTATCAGCGGCACGCTCTCGCCGAGAAGCTCGCGCTTGAAGACACTGCTGGCGTCTAGTGGTGGTCGCGCGGAGCCCTCCGCCCCATCGCCGCCGCCGCCGCCGCCCTTTGACCAGCGATTAATGCGCTCATGCAGTCGTCGCCTGCCTCGTTCGCGGAGGGCCTTCCGCTTCTCACGTAGGCGAGCGACGTGCTCGTTTGAGAGCTGAAAACTTGGAACTGCACTCGGGTCCTTCGCCGGCACCACCGTCAGACACAGCGGGCAGGCGCGCTCGACGTAGACGTCCCGCTCCGGCAGAATGGAGCTGCACGTGGGGCACACCAGGTCCTCCATCACGCGCATAAAATCGCCGCGGAAGCCCTCCGAGAAGGTGTACGCGTTGTCCAGCACGGCGTTGTAGAACTGCCTCAGCTCCTCGTGCAGCCCCAGCCGAATCAGCACCCGCGAGGCGGGGAGCAGGTGGTGGTGCAGCTGCGGGAGCAGATGGACCCCCACGTCCACCAGCAACCAGCGGAAAATCTTCCGCGTCACCTCGCGGGCCTCCTCCGTGTGGTGGGCGGCGTCGAGGCGGTGCAGCAGCCATAGCGACATTTCCAGGCCGTCCACGATGTGGCGCGCGGACACGGCGCGGGCGACGTTGAGCGACATCCACGGGTCGGCCCCGCGGCAGAGGGCGTCAATGACGTACCTTGCGAGGTCCCCCGCCTCCTCGGGGGTGACGGTAAACCACGCCGGGGACTCGCGGTTGAGGGTTTGAAAGAACCGCCAGACGACGCCCCAGTGGATCATCGGCAGCCCGCCCGGGGCCGGGCCGGGCGCCGCCCCCGGCACCACCGCGAGCTCGCCGCCGCCGCCGCCGCCAGCCACCACGTCTCGCGTCTCACGAACAATCTTGAAAAATAGCAGGAAAGGCGAGGGGTGCACTTGACCTTCCAGCTCCGCCGTCCCCGCCGCACCGCCGGCAGCGACGACCGCGTTTGCGTGCGCCGTTGCCAACGCCGGCGTCCCGGCAGCAGCGGGGCCGGCGGTGCCCCCCAAACCCGCCTGCTTCTGCAGCACGTGGCACGTGCGCAGGTAGCGACGAAGGATATGCAGGGCAATCAGCGGCGACGCCTGCCCAGAAAAAGAGACATTCGCACGCAGCATCAGTCGCGAGGCGAGGCGTGCATCAAGGCCGTAAACAATGCCCTCGGAGGCAGTATCCCCACCGCCGGGGTACAGCGTGCCCAGCCCCCACGCCCGCTCATCACGCAGGGTCCCGTAGTGCCGCTCCGCGTAGCCCACCTCCGCCATGCTCAAGTGACACCACACAGGCCGCTCGGCGTCCTGTGCGAGACGCCTCACCGAAGTTGGGCGAACCTCAAAAGTCGACATTGTCACCATCGCCTCGGCCTTCAGGGTGTGTCTGCGATTCCTGTGGCCACCATCGTAGTCCCCCTCGACTGGCTCGCCGGCGTGCTGCACTGGCACCGCCGATTCCGCGGCCGCCGTATTACCCTGCATTTCCGCGAGGATGCGCTGCCCCGTGCGGACGACGCTGCCCGCGCGGGGAGTCCGCCTTGGCGACAGCGTCAGCAGGCGCCAAAGGATCGGCGAGTGCGGTATTTTTCCCTCTGCTGCCGCCTCCATCACGGCCGCCCAAAGTCCGGGGGTGATCCAGGCATCCGGCATGCCCTCCAGTACCTCAATGGCGTCACTAAACAGTCGCTCCGCGAGCAGCGCCTGACACAGCAGCACCCGCACAGCAGGCGTGTCATACAACTGTGGGCATCGCCACCGCAGCAAATAACTAACCGTCTGCAACGCAAAGGACGCGTTGCCCGCTGAAGTAGTCAGACGCACTTGATTAAACATTGCCTCCAGTGCATGCACGGTGAGGCGCTGACACGGCGTACGGTGCCGCATAACTTCGAGCAACGTCTCAACAGGTGACGGGGCGTCAGGGTGAAAAAGCAACGCGTCAAGGTCGACAGACCCACGCTCAAGGTACCGCCTCAATACCCACGAGTATGGCTCATACCGACGACGACGACGAACAGCAGGTGATGCTACAATGCGATGCGCCGTGGCATCTGCTAAATATGCCCCTGGCGCAAAGGAACGATGGCGTTGCATAAACAACATGGCCGCATGGTACCCATTCTCTTGCCGCGGGGGTGACGGAGGGGTCTTGGGCCTCCCTTTGCCCAGCGCAGCAGTAGCAGTAGCAGCAGCAGCGGAGGAGGAGGCGGTTGTCACCGCCTGTGCAAGGCGTGAAGAGGGCCGCATGCGCGAACGACAAACGTATTCAGCTGTCACAACCCAACAGAAACAATCCTTCCGCTTAAGTCGTGACTCCTCTACACTGCTACTCGCTATTTGTTACCCCCGCCTACTCCTGCGACTAACGGCCCTCCCTAATCCCCTCCTCCACACACACACACACACGCGCGCACAGAGAGAGACAGACTGACTCTATGTATGTACGCTTGTTCAGTAGTGGAGAGATGGATGTGTATAACGCAATGTCTCCCCCTTCCACTACCCACCCGCCCCCCAAAATCCCTTCCTTCCTCTATTCCTTCCTCGCCTTGTCCCAATGCCGTGACTAGTCTTACACGCCCCCTCCTCACTTCCGCCAACCAGTGTTGCTATTTTTATTTGTTTTGTTGTTGTTTTTGATTTGTGTGTGCGTCTGCCGCTGCTGCTTCTCCCCCCCCCCGTCCTCTTTTGACTGTCCCGCCGACACGGAGGTTGAGTGCGTTAAATAAATGCCAATAAACTACAAGCAGGGCGTGTGACGGCACGAGCTCCCTGCACGCCTGACCTCCTCCCCGCCGCCCCTGTCCCCTGGACGCAAGGACCCGTCTGCCCCTTTCCCTCCAAAGAAGTGTAGAGGCAGTGCGATTGCCCCAGAAGTGATTTATGTTTTCTTTTATTACTTTTCTCTTTTTCTCTATCTTTTCCCTCAAAAATAAACCGCTGGGGAAGCCCTCCACTCCCTCTACGCCCTTCTGTGTGAATGCGTGTGCCCTCCGCGCGGTTGCCGCGGCCCTGACGGCAAAGAAGAAAAGAGAACTCGATGACGCACGTCATCCAGAGAGAGAGCAAAAAAAAAAGCAACAACAATAATCCCAACTGTTTTCCTCGTCCTGACACATTTTTTTTGTTTCTGTTTCTGCAAAAGGGAAGCGGCTTCTGGCTGCCCCCCACAAGCTGCTCGCTTGAAGCGGCGCGGCAGCCGTGATGCACACAGACGGAGGCCACCGCCCCCCCCCCACCCACACACACGCACACCAGCGGCAACCCGCCAGAAAGGGAGAAAGAAGGGGCAGTGGCGTCAAAGCGACGTCCGCAGGGGTTTGGAGTTCAAATGCACGTAGCGCCCCACAACGCCCACCAGCTCGTACGTCTTTGTTGGCGTCGCGTTGGCGTCGACGGCGGCGGCCGCAGCATCCAACGTCAGCTCCTCCGGATGCTCCGCCAGCCACTCCTGCAGCAAACAGCACCGCGGCTCCGGTTCTGAAAGAGACGCAGCGAGCGGACTCTCCCTTGCGCCGGGCCTCGAGCCGTGGTCCGGAGGCGGCCTCCGCTGCCTCAGCACAAGCAGGGGTGCGTTGTACTGGCCGCGGCTCCCCTCCACCAGCAAGTTTCCAATGCGCAATGAACAGCGCTTCTCGTTGCGTGGGTCATTAACAATGCGGCCAAGTGGCACCTCCACCACCGCCTCTTCGCCCAACGCACCTGCCTGCGTCAAAGCCTCGTCCGCATCGCGTGGATGCTTTACGCCCAGGACATCTTCCCGCTGCCGCTGCTGCTCACGAGCCTCCTTGAACATTTTGGGTGGAATGAGGACTTTCCCCTGCAGCTCCAGTAGCAGCATCTCCTGCAGTACGCCCTCATTCGGCGCCACCACCCGAATCATGGCCCGCCGCACCCTTCGCACTGTGCGTGCAGCTGTCAATGAGCGAAGTTTCACATCGACAATAATCGAAAGAATAAAATAATAAAAAAATGAAAATGAAAATGAAAATGAAAGGAGGCACACGCCCCTAAAGCAAAGGACGGTGGGAGAGGGAAGGAAAAAAGGAACAGCCCACTAACAGAAAATGGGAAATGAAAATGGAGAAGGTAGAAAGCAAGAAGCAGAGAAAGCTAAAAAAGAAGGCGCGAAAATGTCGCTAGATGTCTCTTCGCAGTTTCCCTCCTTTCCACCGCCGTTCATCCCCCCCCCCCCAGTGCAGGGGAGCCTGCTCTCCCCCCGCCACCACACAGCTACATTCCCTTCGGCTCTTCCTTCCTCCTCGTCTTGCTGTTGCTGCTGCCACCCCCGTCGTCTCCCTCGCCCCGTTACTATCCTGCCTCCCTCCTCACTGGCCCCTCACCCAGGGATGCGGCAGCTCGCGGTCTGGAAAGTGTTCGCTCCAGATGCGCCGCATCATGTTGTTGCGGCCGATAATCTCCCCATGCAGCGTCCCTAGGTTGTACTTCCAGCGGTAGGCCATGAGAAGGTCGTTGTCCTTCCTCTTCTCCGCAGTGCACTGGATGTACCTGTCCCGCTCCTTCTGGCACTTCCAAGTCGTCCACATCTTGTCCTGCAGGCAGCGCGCCATCGTCTTTTCCACCTCGGCACACCGTCGCTCCGCCTCAACGTCGACAGCGTCCTGCAGCTCCTTCATCACCATGGGCGGAAACCGCATCGCCTGCACACGGTCGATGGTGTGAAAGTCCTCCTCGTACACCTCCTCAATCACGTTCTTCCCCCCCTCCCGCTTTCGCCGCACCGCCTCGGAGGACAGGCGGGCGTAGCGTCGCCGCTTCTCCTCCAGCAATCGCTTTTGCTCGCGCAGCCGCTCGCCGGCGGCGTCGGCCTCGGGGACGTGCGCCACGGCGGCCGCCTCGCTGCTGGCACGGGCTCCCATCTGCTCGCGACGCAAAGGCCAACCCCCTCCCCACTACTCCACGAGAAGCCACGAGAAAAGGAAGAAACCGCGAGGCAGAGCCGGATGCAAACAGAAGAAAAAAAAACAAAACAAAAAACAAAAAATAAAACAAAACAAATAAATAAATAAAAAATGCTTTACGACAAAAGGAGGAGGGGGAAATTTTTAGCTCAAGCAAAGAAGCAATGCAACTTAACCAACTAAAACAAAAAAAACAGCCACAAGTACGTGCATGCATACATACTTGCGCAGGGATGTGCTCATCCGCACCAACGGTGCCGCCACCCTCACCGTTTCCCTGCGGGCATGTGCGTTTGTTTTCCTCGTTTGCAAGAGGGGGGTCCGTCGGGCTTCCTGCCGCTGCCGCTGTCAGCATTGGAAGAAAAACCCTCCCTCAGATAAAGAGTGCGAGCCTGTCCAACTCCACTAAACGTCGGCGCCCCTTTTTTTCTCTCTCTCTCCCCCCCCCCCTCCCCCGCAGACACAAGGAGAGAGAGAGAGAAAGTGACAAACAAGCTCCTTCACGACATTCCCATCCAAATAAAAAAAGTAGGGTGCTGCTACGTGTTACTCTTCACCGCGCCTTTCAGTCGCCTGAAGGCGGGGAAGCAGCAGTTTGCCTACACTCTCCCTGGACCAGCTCTGGCGCGTAGAGGAGTGAGATGGTGTGGACCGCAATGCAAAGAGCGGAGCGAAAATAATAAGCATGGAAAGACTTCCAATACGGCCACACATTGGACCCCAATAAGCAGTAAAAAAAAACTGCCAACTCAACGAGCTCATCTGCTCGCCGCAAAACAGGGAAAAAGAAACAAGGAAACGTCAAAGACACCGCACCTCAACCCCTCATAGCCATACATGCATTACAGTATTTGTCTATATAAATGCATACATTGTTCACACTCAATACAATGCACACAAGCCCACACCACCCGGGCACACCTGTGGCTGCTGTGACCATCAACGTTACAATCATGATTACTGTGAGTAATAGTTTTAGTATGGGACGATTACTTATCTAATCCTCATTGAGTGAGTTTCTCTTACAAAATTTAGGCGTGAAGACGCATGCATGTATGCGCGTGTGTGTATTTGTTTCTAGAAGCAACGAGGGAAGTAGGGGCGTCAGCGGTTTCTTGGGGAAATGCGGAAAGCAGAACTTTGAAACAGCGGGAGAAGCTATGGGAAACATTCAGGCAGTAACAAAAATAAAGGAAACAGGAGACCCGACAAGAACGGCAAACCCCAAAAATAATCAAAACTTGGATTCCCCTCCTGTGGCAGTCGCGCAGCAAGCGGCATGCAATGCAAGAGACATACGCAACACCTGCTGGTGCTCTTGAGTCCGCCAACATATTATTATGTTGTCTTTCTTGTAGGGGGGTTGCCTTGTCGCGTAAGCCATGTATTTCTGCACGCAGATTTGAAACACCATTGCAAGCAAACATGTTTGAAAAAGTGGGGGGTGAGGAGGAGGGGGCTCCGCTAGATGATGTCGTACCTTTTTTCCTTTCCTTTTTTCGTGTTATTTGTTTATGTATTTCTTTCGTTTTTGTTTTTGTTTTTCGCTTCTTCTCTTCGTTGCTTTTTTTGTTGCTTTTGTTTTTGCTTTTGTTTTCATCGATGATTGTTTTTCGTTTCACGTTGTTGCCTTCGCACCTCCGCAGACGAAAGCTGTTGGGCCGTGAGAAGACGTCTGGCGCTGTTGCTTCTCCGTCTCTCCCCGCGACTCCCCTCCGGGGGGGCGGCGAGTCGCACCCACCGCCCTTCACTCAGCCGGCGGTCATTTGCCCTCCGTCCGCCGCCTCGCCGCCGCATCTGGAGCCGGCCACGGCGACGGCGACGGCGGAGGGGAAGCGACGCAACGGGGACCTCGCCGGCGGGCGTTTTGCCCATTCGTCACACGGCCTGGCGGGGCCGCTGGCGCCGTCCCGCCGCGTTCTGCGGGCGGCAGCTGCTCCTCCGCCCAGCTGCTCCATCGGAGCTCTCTAGTCAGTCGGGGCGCAGGCTTCACAGGGCCCCCAGCAGAGGCGTCCCCACGGAGGAAGGGCCGTCCGTCACGCGTGCAACGGAGGAGGCGGCAAACTCTTCCGCGTGAAGCACCTCGTACACCTCCGTCGTCTGCGACGCCCCGTCGCTCTCCCCCGCCGCCTTCGGCACTGCAGTCTCTATCGTTCCCTCCTTCAATGGGGAGGACGCTGCGTCCGTCTCACGGCGCCCGCGCGTTGCCTGATCAACGTCTTCACCGAGCTGCTCCTCCGGATGCTGCTGCGTCGGGAAGTTGCGCGGTTCCCCTTGCTCATCTTGCGGCGCCGCCTCCCTCGTCTCATTCCCCTCGCCTTCCTGGCCCTGCACACTGCCCCCCTGCGGCCCGTCGAGGTGCAGGCTGGCGGAGCTTCGCTCCGGTGCCTTGGGCGACAACTGCAACGTCAGCGACGTGCTGTGCAAGTCGCTCATCTTGGGCCAGGACGACTGTTGGCCAAAGGGGATCGTTGCGACGCCTCTCGCACGCCTCGGCGGCTCCGACACATGCCTCGCATACAAACGCTCCCTCCGCTGCCGCGTTGGTAGCGCAGCAATCCCGGAAAATGACGCACGCCCCCCGCAACCGCAGCTTCGCGCGGCTGCGAGTGAGCCCGGACTTTGCTGGGTGACGGGATTCTTCCTCCAACGGAAAGAGGCGTAGGAGGTGGTGTGTGCGGTGTCTCGCCAAGGCTTACGCGGCACAGAAAATAGGGAGGTTGGCGCAGCGGATGCCACCTCCACCCGCGGGGGGCTTCGCAGCAGCTTTTGCGCCTGCGGCGAGTGCACCACGGCGGGCACCGTTGCCGGATCCGACGAGGACGACGGAGGCAGGGCGTCCGACGGCTCCTGGACGGCGACTTCGCCCGGGGACGGCGGCAAGGGAGGCGTGGCATCGCGTGCGCCGCTCCCATCCTCGCCGACGAGGGCGCCCGGCATAGAAAGGCAAGACTGAAACATGGCACTCGCCGAGTTGCCGCTTTCCATGCGAGAAAAGGATCGCATCCCCGGCGCCCCAGACGTCGACAATACAAGCGCAACGCTCGAGACCCGCTCGTGAGAGTTTCCGTTGCGCACGGACTGAAGTGCAGGCGCGGTATTTGACACGCCGCTCCGCATGAGAGAGGAAATCCCGAACGAACTCAGAGTTGTTTGGGGCCGTGGATAAGGTGTCGGCACGGGGAGACTGCGGCAAGACATGAAGGCCGTGTCAGAAGCACCGTCAGTGAGCGGAGTGAAGCGGCACGGCAATGGCAGCTGCCATCCGCTCTCCCCTGGGAGCCGCTGTGAGAGATGAGTGTCATTCGCCGCTGCAGAGGCTATGCGGACGAAAACTGCGGCAAGACATGAAGGCCGTGTCAGAAGCACCGTCAGTGAGCGGAGTGGAGCGGCACGGCAATGGCAGCTGCCA
>NW_021704175.1:28776-42734 GCF_003719485.1 Trypanosoma conorhini | reverse complement strand
ACAATGCGTGTCGCGCGAGTTCCTGTGCAGGCGCTGCCCCAGCCTAATCGACGCGGGGCCCACGGCAAATAAAAGTTGCAGAAAAGGAATAAAATAAAATAAAAATGTTTTTCTTTCTTTCAAAAGAGGAGTGGAATTCGAACAACTATTTAGGACGATGTTTTTTTTTTCTGAATTCAACCGGTAATTTTATTGTATAAAGCTGGGCGATGTGATGTTGCAGCATCCGGTGAATAAGGGTTTGTAGGGATATATTATTGTCTGCTGGTAATGAGGTTTGAGGTAACTCGTGGCGGGAGATTTTCTACCCTTGTGCGTGTGTGCTTTTTTTTTCTGTGTGCTCTTTTTTTTTTGTTTATTTCTTGATCTCTGCTTCTCTTTTATATATATATGTTTTTTTTCTTAGGGTTTCCGTTTATTTGGTGTGTTGGGTATTAGTTTTTTCGTTTTTGATTTTTTTTTTAGGATGCGTCGTAGTGTTGTCTGTCTTTGGACTTTTTCGAACAATACGGGGTTTTATAGTCCGCCCGTGTATATGCCTTTAGAGTACGCTAGCCGTGTGACGAACCAGAAGCAACTAGTGTTTACGCATCCCAAAGACCCCAAGTATGGCTGGAATACTCACGTGCACGAGTTGGCGTCTCTTCATCCCGGCATTTTGGGGCCTGGGCGCCGCACCCCTCAGTTGAATTGGTACAATCGAGGCGGTATTGTTTGTGAGATTCCTCCTGTTCCTGTGTATCGCGAACGCATCTGGTGCCAGGGTCACTCCCACTTTATCCTGCAGCATCCGAAAATCTTTATCAAGTGCCCTCCGGGTGTTGTTGTCTCCTGCAAGTGGTGCCGACTGAAGTTTATCAATATGTCCACCAAGGAGGACAAAGACGACGACTGGCAGAGTGAGGAGCATAAAATTTCGACCACACCAGAGTCTGTGAGTGATTTGATGCAGCCTATACGTGACATTGGGGGCGTTTTGCGTGACAGGCCCTTTCAAGACGGTAAAGAGCCTGATCCGCACGTGTACCGTTCCGTTTTTGATCCTGAACGATATCGATGGAAGCACCCGCATCATAAATATGAGGTTCACCCAGCGTACGCAGAGTCCAAGGAGGAGGGTAGTGGTGGGGCTTTACATTAGGGAAGGTATGGAATAGGGAGTCACTAGGCGCGATTGCGCAAGCGGACTGTTTTTTGTGTGCAATAGGAGGGAATCACAGCTACAGCGACAACAAAAGAAAAAAAGAGGCAAGGTGAGTTATTTTTTTTTTTGGGATTAGCGGTATGTAGTGTGGGGATGTGGGTTGAATTCGAGGCTCCTTCTGCGAGTGCTTGGATGACCAGTAAGGAAAGGTATTTTTTTTTTAGTTTTGACTATTGCGTAGAAGCGTCTGAGATATTTGCTTTTTTTGGGGAATGGGCTCATTGGGGGAGAGTGCCCTTGCTCCGCTATATATATTTATGGATATATACGTTTGATCCTGTCCGACCTTTCTTGAAAAGGCGTTGTGCGTGAATGTGTATTTTTGCGTTGTTGTTTTTACGTTGTTGTTGCTGTCTACATTGTCGAGTTGTTCTTCCGTTGTCGCATGTTTGGCCGTGTTGCACTTTTCTTGTCGTCTGCCCTGACCCTGGCGTTTTGTTTCCCCCCCCTCCTTTTTTTTTTTTGCCCCTGCTGTGCTTCTGCGCTCTTGGCGATGGGAAGGTATCGCACAGGAAAGCCATTACTGAGGGATGCCCGGCGAATTCCTTCCTCCAACGCCAGTGTTTTGAACCCCGGCCAAGGCTCTGCGTTTGCTGCGTCCTGTCCCAAGTGTGCGTCCTCCGGACGCAGCTCGCCGGATCCGACGCAGCAAACTCCCTCGTATAGCGCACAATGTGCCCTTGTCGGGCACTTTCCCCGCGAAGAATTCGGCGGCGCAGACAATAATTCCTCAACGGCATCGTCGAGTTTTCAAAGGGGGATCGGCGTTCAACGATATATCAAGTGGCAAATGCGCTATTGTGCCAAGCTGCAATGGAACGGGCGCGCACTGGTGAAGAAGCTCACCTGTGCGTTCTGTGCTACTAACGTGGGGGGGGGGGGGAGAGGAGGCGTTAGGGCAATGTGATCCTCAATAACATTAGATTCATGATATGAGGACATAAGAATGCTTTCAACTTGAGGACGCTTGAGTCTCGCATTCCGCCGTTCCGGAATACGGTGCGGTACGTTTTGGGATAGCGTGAGGTCGCCCAGCGAAACCCTGCAGATCTGTTTACAAGTCACAACTTCGTTTAGTTTCAAGAGTAGCGTCTTGGGCAATTGTTACCTCGTTTTGGAGTGTTTGGTGGTGGTGAGATGATATTGGCGTGCTTCGGGCGTCTCTCTACGTCTTTTATCGGTTTTCCCGCGATCCGGGGCACCGCTGAAGTGTGTGCCATGCCAATTCCACAGTTTGACATCTCCTTGAGTGAATTTTAAGGCATTCTGCAGGAGGCAGGCGACTGCGTCAAAGTGGGAGGAGCGCGAGAGTTTTAAGAGGCGGGGAACTGCTGCAGAGCATACCCCATCGTCTGTTTCTTTTATGTTTCTTTTTCTTGGTATTATGCTTTTGTTTTGTTATTGTTTTCTTTTAAAAAAAATTGTTTCTCTGTAGATTAAGCCCTCTTTTGATGTGTTGCCTTTTTGATGTCTTCTGGGAGACTTCATCCTTTGGGACTTGGAAGAAAAAGAAAGTGAGGCCGGTTAGTACGCTATGATTTTCCGTGTTTTTGTTGTTGTTGCGTTGGTGTGTCTCGCAGGCACCGTTGAGGCGGTGGAGGGTGACATTGACTGTGGGACCGCGAAGGCGTGCTACCCCTGGGCGAGTGGGGGTGTGGAGGATAAGGTGCAGGTGCCATGCGTGCGTGGAAAGCGGCTGAACCTTCGTTTCATGTTGGATGTTGCGGCGGAGAGGCGTGCTGCGGCAGGTGGGAAACCGGTAACTGCAGTCTATGGTTTCTGCCCCGTGGTTGACGAACTTGATGTGTTCACGCTCTTCTTGGCTTCTGCCGTGACGACGCTCAACGCCACCGGTACTTATTTTGCTCTTTCACACAACATTGGTCGGAAGTATCTCTCCGTGTATGGATTTGGGATGTCAAACAGTACATTGTTTCCCCAGGAAGGCCTCTCCACAGGGATTGTTATGGTGGCGGAAAGTGGGAATTCCGTGTGCGGCTCCCCCCGCTCCGTGGCACTCGTTCATACCTTGCTTCTGGACATCGGCCTGCACCGGGGGTTATTTAACTACATTGGCGCTAGGATGGCCTCGCCACCGAATGCTACAGACAATGCTACAAGCCGTGCCTCCGGGGCTGCTAAGGAAACTGCCATGCAAGAGGATGAGGTTGTGGTGCAGCCGGCAATGGTTGGATTCCGCCCGACGTGCAATGGGAATGACGAATGTCTTTTTGATTCGTCTAGTGTCTGCATTGGGGATAAAGTTGGAAACAAAAATTGTGCAAAATGTTACGAATCCCCTTTGGACGTTACGCATCAGCATCTTGCTGTGTGGGCCTCATACTATGGAACCGATGCACATGGTCGCCCAATGCGGAGCGGTGGACTGAACCCGCTGAACTATAGACAGTTTGCTGGGAATCGGTTGTTTATGGAACTTAAGAAGGCACTCGACAGCCTGAAGCTGGGCTGGTAGTCGCACGGTAGCGGGACAGCTGAAGAAGATGGCGCTAGTTACTGAGTTTTGCCTGCAATTGCACAAAGAAGAAAAAGAAGGAGAGGAGATGGTTAAGGAGGGAAAAACAACAAAAAATATATATAATAGGGGAAAGGGGTGTGATCTTCTTGTATGGCTTCCCCTTCACCCCGCTCCCTTTCCTTCACTTTTTTTTGCTGTAGTTTTGTGCTTGCCGTTTTGTCGGCGTAGTATATACAACAGGGCTAGTGTTCCTGCGTTTTCTACGAAGTCGCTTTACAATACTTCGTGCTTGCTGATACCAAACCTGCTGCTGTTTCGCCGATTTTGTGGCCTCGCCGCCTCCCTCCCATACCAGGTCTCGCGATCTGTTCATTCAGACTTTTTCTTTTTTTTGGCCCCTCCGTTGTTGTGGCTGTTTTTTTTTTATATATAGGCAGGTTGCGGGATGGCCAACGCTTTTTCTGCGGCCTTTCTGGCGGTAGTCGCCTGCCTAATTGCTTCGGCTGGTGCACAGGGCAGCGCATGCACCTCGGGTTCGGCTTGCCAACCGTGGGGGGTGGAGCGGCGCTGCGCTGTTGGTAAGCGAATGGACCTCCGCTATGGGGTGCGGCTTTCTCACCCTTCTGCGATGATCGCGTTTGGGTTTTGTCCCGTTGTGGATGAGCTTCAGGCGTTTAATCTCACCGGCACAGGTTCACTGCTCTCGAGTCTTCGTGCGGGAGAATTCGCCTGGATGTCCATCTACGGCCAGGGATCTGCAGGAAACCAAACGGAGGACCTTTCCAACGCGGTGCTCTTCGCTGAGACATCCGATGCGTGCGGCAACGGTGAGCGGGCCGTTGTCAACTTTATCATTCTGCGCTTCTCCATGACCCGGGGTCGATACACCTACGGGAGTAACACGTCATATCCAACAAGTTCAGGTTTTGAGCCCACGTGTGACAGTCGCGGTTACTGTCCTTACGACTCTGGGAGCGTCTGTGTCGGGTTGCCCGGGAAGAAGAATTGCGCCAAATGTTTGGCGGGAGATGCGTTGAAGAAGGCACAGACGACGGTATGGGTCTCCTATTATGGGACGGACGCCGACGGTGCTGTGTTTACAAGCGGGGAATCCAACCCTGCGGAGTTCCAGCGATTTAGCATGGGTGCCTTGGGGGCAATGTCTAGGGCCCTTGATGATTAGCGGTGTGTCGCCTGTTGGCTTCAGTTGTGTCAGAATAATTGGGAGAAATAATAAAGCGGCGGGGGGAGGGGGAAGGGGGTTTCACGATGAGACGAGTACTCTTCATTTGAGAGATGGATGGAAACTTCATGCATGGCTACAGCTACTATTATTGTTTCCTATTTTTCTGTGCGCGTGTGTTTGATCATTATTTATTCTCCCTCTTGGATGAGCACTGGGGGGGCTTGAAGTAAGTAAACTGGAAATAGCAAGACTCATGTCATGCCTCACTTCCTTCGGACTTCCGTAGCGGCTGTTGGGCTGTGCGGAGCGGGGGCCATAGTCTACAACCGTCCCTGGGTACATCGGCCATCACCTGAGCGCAACAAGGAGCTTATTCGCCTATCTGCAGTGGCACTTTCTAGTGAAGTGGTGAACACCGTCCTTTTTCGCGACGAAGAGTCGCTGAAGCTGCTTCGCCGTTTTGTGAAGGACGTGGCTTTGCATCCAGACACGGTGGGGGTTCTTAAATCACATTTCAAGGCGGAATTCACTACCAACAAGGAAACTGTCGCCACGCTGCGTAAGTTTGTTGTGAAAGAAATCATCTGCGACCAGTGGGTTGCGGATGAGCTTATCAGCATGTCGAAAGAAACTGGGAAGGAGATCATTGAGGATCCGACTATATACCCAGAACTTTCCTTGCGCTTGCTTGCCTCTGCGGCGCGGGAGGGTTTACAGTCACGCCCCTTCAGGCAGGCCTTGCGAGGGGCCTTGAGGTCGGCTTTCTGGTCAGCGTTTCTGGTGTCGCGGCCGGAATTCATTGGAAGGGAAGTAAAAAATAGAAGGCGTCAATGACTGGCACTGGCTTTTTCTTTCTTTACTTCATTGTGTGTGTGTCTGTGTGATTTTTTTTTTAGGGGAGATTTTCTGGTTTTTCTTTTGGCTGCGTCTCTGTATGCCTCTGCGTTGGCCTTGGCTCCTCTCTTTTGTGAGCGTGGCTATATATATATATATATATAACTGTGTGTGTGTGTGCGTGTCAGCTGCTGTGTTGTGAATGGGACTATATGCCCAAGGTAACGGGTGAAGGCAAAATAAAAAGAGAAGTCTGTGGGCTCCCACTCCTTTGTTTCATTTTTTTTTTTGCTTTACCCCATGGCAGTAGCACCGACACCTGCTGGCTTGTGCCCACATGCACTGTTAAGGCGGCTGCCTCCTTGCTGTCTGTGGTCTTTCACCCTCCGTTACTTTTTATCATTTCTCTGGGTTGCCCTTCTGGCCGCCCCCACTAGCCTTTCCGTCCCTTGTGCTGTGTAGGATGGGCCGCCTCGACATCATCCTGTGCACCGCTCCACCAGCGTCGGGGGGTGGGGCGAATTCTCTGCTTGAAGAGCAGGCGAGTCTCGCATTGGAGAGTCTCACGCGTCGTGTAGATCAGGTGCTGAGCCATGCTACTCCCCGTCGTGTAGTGAGCGCCATCGCCGCGCGCGTCCGTTCCGCTCCCGCATTCTCTCATCAGATGAATATTCTTGTTGGTACCGAGGACTCCAGAGAAATTTTGATGGGGCTCCTTTACGAACTTACGTACCAGCAGCATGGAGAGGATGCTGTGCCCTTGCAGTGTATGCTTTTTGCGTCTGACCAGGCCTCGGTGCGGTGCGAAATTGTTGGTCAGGAGGAGATGGGGTCTGTGATGGAGGTGATGCGTGGGATGCAGCGTATCGTCTTGGTTGCGCTGAAGTTTAGAAGTCGAACGATGGCCCTTGTTGTGGTGAAGCAACTCTCCACAACCCTTATTGCCTCCATGCTGGGCTCCGCATGGTGCAACGTGTGGCTCATGCAGGGCGGTCTCGTCTCTGTGGAACGCTCCGCTGCGGTGCTGCGGGAGGCGCTTACCGTGCGGGACGCCGTGGAGGGCTGCTGCCACATTTCGGAGGACGCACTCGCTGGGATAGTGGATCTCGGGGCGGTGTTGCAGGCCCGTGCCCTCTCAGATGGGGAGGCGCAAGGCCTCGCCGCACGCTGGCGGCAGTTAACCCGGGGAGGTGAGGCGGCTTCTGAGGACAGGCGTCTTGTGGAGGACAACGCGGCGCTGCGAGCGGCACACGCAGAACTGCAAGTTTATCTGGGAGAGCGGGAGGAGTGCTTCGCCAAGGAAAATGGGGCAATGCAACGTGAGATAGAACGTCTACGACAGTCGCTGCAGCAGGCCGAGGCAAACGGGGAGAAACTGAAGGAGGCTGAGGCGCGAGTCGCGCTGCTGGAGTCCCGCCTCGCTGAAAAGGACGAGGTGCCTCAGAGTCAGAGGGACCAGATAGACCGGAATCGGCTGGAGGCGAGTAAGTCGATGCAACCGGTAGAAATAGATCGCCACAATAGACTGGAACAATTGCGTGATGGAATTGGACTTCAGAAATATGGGGACGTTAAAAATGGGCTCCGACAGGAGTTGTCAGAGACGCAGGCAGCGTTGCGTAGCGCGCAGCAGCGGTGGGAGGCGTTAAGGAAGGAGAGTCTGCAGAACGTCATGGAATTTCATGAGCGAGAAAAGGAGTGGCAGGTGGTGTTGAAGCGGGGAGAGAAGGAACGGGATATACTTGCAGAGGAGTGCCGTCAACTCCGCTCCGTTGTGACCTCTCAAGGCTCTAGCCTGGACGTCGTGAAGGAGGCGGTTGAATCCACGCGTTTGCTCCAAGAGCTGGAGCTGGACGAGCTTTTGAAAAAAATTAGGGCCATCTCTTTGGCCAGTGCATCCGCAAGCCATCGGCGTGTCTCGCCGCGACGTGCGAGACACTCAGACTCGTGGAGAGGCCTGCGGAAGCTCTCACCACCGCCTCTTGTCAAAAACTGTTATTCGCCTTGAGGCGAACATCGTGTTGCTTCTTGTTTACCTTTCTCTTTTTATACTATCGCTCTGCATGAGTTGCTGAGGCGTATTACTGTTCTTGTTAGGCCTTCCCTTGGGACACATTGTCGGTATGCGAGCCGATGGACCTTCCACCCCTCTCCTTTTTTTTTCACTCTCTGTTGTTGTTGTTGGTTGGTTTATTTCTTTTGCGTTCTGTCATCTAGTCCACCTCCTCTTCGCTCCGTCTTTGCCTCTGGCGGTGGGGCTGACGGCAAGGCACGCTGCTGAATACACAGACTCTTAGCGAGGGAGGAGGAGAGAGAGGGTGGTGAGGAGACACATATACGGTGGTACAAATATATTTGTATATATTGTGAGATTTACCGCCCCCGGCGAGGGCCAGCGATGCAGGGGTCAACGGAAGGCTCCTCAGCCAGCCTATTGCAGCTCGCGTTTACCCAGCTTGGGTGGAAAACGTATCGCGTGCGTGGGCAGCTGTTTGAGGTGGAGGAACGCTATACGTTGACATCAGTCGTGGGACATGGGGCGTATGGGGTTGTGTGTGCGGCGTTTGACAATACGGAGTTTAGAAATGTGGCTATCAAGCGCGTCGGCCACCTTTTTGATGACCTCGTGGATGGCCGTCGCATCTGGCGGGAGATCGTAATACAACGTATCCTCCGAGAAAATGGCTGCCGCAACACATTAAACCTCTTGCGGATTGTGCCTCCGAGAGAAAGTGTGGCGGACTTCCGTGAGTTGTGCATAGTGACGGACCTTTACGATACCGACCTTCACACGGTTATTCATCGTGTGAAAAGCAACTCGATCGTTACGCTGCAGCGAATCATGGTACGTATACTGCGTTGTTTGGCTGACATGCATTTCATGGGTATCATTCATCGTGATGTTAAACCAAGCAATATTTTAATTGGGGATAAACCTGACAGCGATAATGCGGTGGTGTGTGACTTTGGGCTCGCTCGGGCAGGTCTGTTAGACTTAGATGAACCGTTAGATCTCACGGACTACGTTGTTACTCGTTGGTACCGTCCTCCGGAGCTGTTGCTAATGTGTCGCTATGGTTTTCCCATCGACATGTGGGCCATGGGGTGTATCATTGCGGAGTACGTGATAGGCCGTCCACTCTTTGGCGGCTGTGACTATGTTCACCAGATGCAGCTGGTGCTTTCCAGCATTCCGATGACAGGAACGGGGTTTGTTGAGGGCGGCAGCCGAGCCGCCTTGGGATTCCTTAACGAGCTTGAGAGAAAATACAAGGGTAAAAGGCCACTCGCAGATTTGTTGGAGGGCCTCACGGCGGAGGGCGTTGATTTGGTGACAAAGCTTCTCGCCTTCGAGCCGAGCAAGCGGTTGACGGCGATGCAGGCCCTGCAACACCCGTTTTTCGCGCACGTTGGGGGTGAGGGGGTGTCGCACTGCACTCGACCACCCAAGGCCGATGTTTCCTTTGACCTGCACGCGGAGATATCCGAGGCGCAGCTGCGGCGCGCCATATGGGAGGAGGTGGCCCGCTACCAGGATGGGAATCCCATGAAGAAGGGATGCATACTGTCGTAGGAAGAAGCAAGCCGCACAGGGGAGCAACCACGCCCCAAAATAAAATAAAAAAGAGGTGCAAACAAAGGCATGGAATGGACAGCAACAATAAGAAACAAAGGAAAGTTCAATGCAGCCATTCACAGCGCATGAACTGTCTTTGAATTATTATTACCATATATTCGCTGGTTGCTGCCTCTCTTACCGGGGTGGGAGGAGTGGGATTGTCCGTTTCTGCCCCCAGTCCATTTGTCGGCGGTTGTTGGCGTTCTGCACCGCGTTGCAGAACTTGTTGCGGCTTGTGGCGTGGATCCATTGGGCGACGCTCGTCCCCCTTTCTTACTTCGTTCGCTCCACGCCATCTGTCTCTTCTTCTTCTTGTCCAGTGAGTGCGAAGATGACGGACCGCATGGCGATGATCAGCAAATTACTATTTTGTGGGGATGGCTGATGTTGCCGGTGCTTTGATGTTGATGTTGGTGTTGTTGTTGGTGTTGTTGTTCTCTGCGGTTGCTGTTCCTTTCACCGCTTTCTTCTCTTCTTTGCGCACTCGCTGCTGCGGATGACGTTTGGTGTTGTGGTAACTCGAAATGGCACCGCCCCTCGTGGCGATACAACGGACCTTCTCCCTGTGCTCTCCCTGCTGCTGGGCATGGCGCTCAAAGGTTTTTATCGAACAAACAAAGTACTTCTTTGCGCGAAATCAACAGGGAGGTAATCTTGAAGGAATTCCAATAGGCGCGCGCGCACACACACACACACACACACACAGACACAAATAAAAAGAAGGTAGGAGGGGCCACATAAAAAGACGAAGAAGGAAAAGAAATAAGCAAATACCATCACACCCATCTTTTCACTGTATTCATCTCTTTTGGGGCAAATGTTCTATGGGATTCTTCTGCTGCTATTGTTGGAATGGAAGCTGGGTCTCGTGCGCTCTCTGCTGACGGTGTTGCTCCACACGGTGGAACGGTATTCGGCGCCGACCATCACGGTGCCTTTGCCGCGGACAACGTTTGACGCGGCGCCAGCCACGAAGCCCCTCACTCCTCGATCAGGCCCCGCAGGCACAATACAGTGCTATGACAAGGGCACGAACGCACCGATTGGCCTTGTAAACGTTACGACCCCAGACCAGGTGCGCGCGGCGGTCGCTCGGGCTCGAGAAGCCCAAAGGGCCTGGGCAAAGACGTCTTTTTCAACGAGACGGATGTTGCTCTTCAGTTTGATGGATTACGTCTTGGATCACCAACGCTTTATTTGTGAAACTGCCTGCGTGGAGTGTGGAAAAACGATGATGGACGGTTCGCTGGGGGAAATGCTCACCACACTAGAGAAGCTTCGCTGGACAGCGGCGTACGGGGAGGAGGTTTTAGCTGAAGAAGTACGAGATGTTGGTCTCATGACGTTTCACAAACGCGCCGCCGTGAATTACGTTCCATTTGGTGTTATTGGGGCCATTGTGTCGTGGAACTATCCCTTTCACAACATTTATGGACCAATGATTTCCGCACTATTTGCTGGCAACGCATTTGTGGGAAAGGTGTCTGAATATTCTTCCTACTACGCGGCATACTATCAGTCCATTGTGAGGGAGGGCTTGAAAAGGTTGGGTCAGTCTCCGGATCTCGTGACTTTTGTCACGGGGTTTGCAGAAACGGGGGAGACGCTTGTTAGCTCCGTAGATAAGCTCACATTTATTGGCTCCCCCACAATTGGGAGACTCGTTATGCGCAACGCCTCAGCGACACTTACTCCTGTTGTCTTGGAGCTTGGCGGCAAGGACCCTGCGGTGGTGTGTGACGATGTGGACTTGGAGCAGGTGGTTCCTATCATTTTGCGTGGCACTTACCAGAACTGCGGTCAAAATTGCGTTGGACTGGAACGTGTCATTGTGCAGGAGTCCATCCACGACCGCCTGGTCGAGAGGCTGGAGAGGACCGTCAAGACACTCACGCAGGGTCCCTCGTCGCAGGGATTGTACGACATGGGAGCCATGACAATGGGAGAGGCCGCCCTACAAAAAATTCGCTCACTTATCGACGACACCGTTGCTGCGGGTGCCACGCTTGTTTGCGGCGGTAAGCCCTGCAATGGATTTTTCCCACCGACCATCCTCACGAACGTCACGCCCACTATGCCGATTGCGCGGGAAGAGGTCTTTGGGCCTGTGCTTGTCGTGATGAGGTTTAAAACCGACGAGGATGCGGTGAAGATGGTCAACGCCTGCGAGTATGGCCTGGGCTCGAGCGTCTTTTCGGAGGACGTTAAGCGTGCCAAACGGATCGCGGACCAACTGAGGACAGGCATGGCGAACATCAATGATTTTGGTATTAACTACCTTTGTCAGTCGTTGCCCTTTGGCGGGGTGGGAGTCAGTGGATTTGATCGTTTTGCCGGCAGAGAAGGCCTTCGTGGGAACTGCATTGTGCGGGCCTCAACGACAGACCGCATTCCCGGCGTGAAGACAGCCATACCGGCTATCCTACAGTACCCAATCACAGATGCTGCCTTTACCTTCATGGAATTCCTCTCGCAAGTTATCTACGGGCAACTGCCGTCGTCTATTAAGGCAGCCATTAAGCTCTTCTCTATTAAACCTGCGTCCCCCAAGAAGGAGTAACGCCATATTACCTGTTTCTGAAAGCATGGATAGACGCGTGTGAAGGCATATATGTATAGGGAGGAAGGAAGAGAACAAACCGGGAAAAGAGTGGGGAACACATAGGCGACAAAAGTCAGAAGGGAAAACATTCTAAAAAAGATATAGTAGCGTAATACCTATCCACCTGCAACCAGAGAGAAAGAGAGCGAAAGAGCAAACGTTGCATTGACGTGAGGGCTAAAAATAAAAGAAAGAAAAATGGAAGGTGTGGCGAGCGGAAGAAATGGGGTCTTTGCATTTCCCTTATTTTTTTTCTTTGCTGGGGAGGTGTGTGTGTGGGAGAGAGACTTATCTGCATGTGTGTTTGGGCATTTCGTTGCTTCCTTTCGCGTGACTTTGCTGTTTGTTGGGGCGCTATTTGTTCCGTGTGTATGTTGAATTATTTCAAAGCTGGCCAACAGGTTTTTGACCGAGGACTTCTTTTACTCCTTCACTCTAACCGAAGTTTGTGGCTTGGCGTGAGAGAAGTTAATGACCATCTGCCCAGGCCTCTGTGGGGAGTTGGCTTTGACGCCATTCCGTGTCTTCCTTGGAACTCTCCCCACACTCGCCCTGGAGGAGCGCTTTTTGCGACAACTGCAGCCAGTGTACGCATGGTACGCTAGTCGCAAACGCGTGAAGGAGCAGGCGAACGAATTTATTGAAATTGACTTGGCCTCGTGTGATTTGGAGCTGCTCTTGCGTTACTCGCACGTGTACTACGTGAGACGCCAGCTCTTTGACGAGGCAATTGACAAACAGCTCACGCTTCTGGACACAGGCAAGGCACCAAAGATGACCGACCCAGCGATGCTGCAGTGTCTGCATGCCTGTAATACGGATATTGGTGAACGCCTGGACTACGAGGTAGGCATGCTGCAGGCGTCAAAGAAGGCGGCCAGCGTCCCAAACAGGCGCGAGTTGGACCCCAGCCTCCCTCTGGAGATTTACGACTACACGTGTATGATGCGACTGGTGGAGGAAGACGTGTGTGGGGTTGAGGATGCTGAGATGAAGGCACGGGCGTATCTTCCGCGTGGCATGGTCGAGGCGAAGGTGAAGCACCTCACGGAGAAGTTACTGGGTTCCGACGCCAAAGGGGCTTTAGAGAAGAAGGAGATCAAGCTGCTAAACCGCATGGTCGCACCGGATTATGTTAAAGTCGGATGTGTTGAGAAACTACGCCCATGTGATGTGACGACGTATTTTCGTTTTTACGGCGAGCGCATCAACAAGGCGAGCACGGAGAGTTATTTCAAGCGCGCCCTCTGGGGTCATGTGTACCGTAAGTTTGCGACAGCTTCCTCTTTCCTACGAGGCATCTCCATGTATTGGGCACGGTACAGCGGTTTAGACACTTCGGCTCACGCAACCATCATGCCGCAGGAACTCGCCGTTGCGGTTTGCAAGCAGCAAACACTTTTTCCTGCCATCAAGTTTCGGTCGCAGTACATGTATGCGTCCCCTGATTTGGCACGTCAACTCTGGCGAAGAGATGTGGTGATTCCACTTATGCGCCTATTTCCTCTGATGGGCGCGCCCGCCGCGGAGGATCTGGCTGCCAGCGTCCTCGTGGATGCTTTCTGGGCGCGACTGCCCATAAGTGAGGAGGAAAATCTTCTTAACGACTCCCTTGTTCGCTCAGTGCGTCAGTTTGTAGACGAAACCAGCAGCATGTACGAGGCTAGTACGGAGCTGGTGCTGAAGCGCGTGGAGGAGGGGTGTGGATTGGCAGTGCCGCGGCTGTCAGCGGAGGAGGTGCAGCGGATGAATCCAACGAAAGACGAGAAAGTCGCAGAGGAGGCAGCCGCATAACAACTTGGACGGGATATGAGGATGATGTTTGCAGTGGCTTACGTGAGGTCAAAGGGGAAAAAAAGGTGGATTGCAGCGAAGATACACCCAACACGTTGTCACAAGGAAGGGTGTGAGAAATATGGCGAAGCATACATACAAACGACGACAAAGAGTGTGGGGGAAAAAGCGAAACGCACGAATACTTATTGGTGTCTTTTTCCTTCCTCTTCCCACACAAACACAAACACAAACACATAT
>NW_021704175.1:0-28751 GCF_003719485.1 Trypanosoma conorhini | reverse complement strand
ATGCTTCTTCATTATTCCTCTTTTTTTTTCTCTCTTTCTCTCCTTCATTGTTCCGGCGACGCATGTGCGAGAGTTCGCATGGGAAGAGGGGGTCTTGCGAGACTGTTAGCCACGGAGGTGCTCGGCGGAGACGTAAATGCCTGCTGTGGCTTGCTGCGTCGAATATTCAGCGAGACCGTGGAGGAGGATGTCGTCCATGAACTAGAGCGTAGTGGGCAGGGCCTTGTTAGCGATGTTCTGACCTTGGGGAAACTCAGTTTAGTTGATAACGCGTCTCTCGTGCGTCCAGGATCTGTGGCGGTGCTTTGCCACGCTTCGCAGCGTCTAGGTGACTGGCAGAGCGCTCTGCAATTTTCCGAATCGCTGCCGAGCCCACCATCGTCATCGTTCCTTTCATCCCTCTTGTCCCCGGGGAACTGTGCCGCGATTCTCCGTTGTTGCGAAGAAAAGGGCTGGTCGTTGGATGTGTCACATGCCACGCAGATACTTGCTGAGAAGCATGGAAGCTGGATCTCTGCCCTCAGGGTGGCAGAGGCGATGGAGCGGCAATTTCACATGGGGGAGTGGTATTCGTTGGGCGTTTTGATCCCCCACTTGCTGAAAGTGGGGCGTGGGAAAAGGCCGTGGAGTTGTTGTTGCTGGAATAGCACAGGGCTCCTTGGTGCACCCGGCGTTTGTGGAGAGTCTTGTGTCTCGAACAGCGCAGCGGAAGCAGTGGCGGATGTGCCTCTTCATGCTCTCAGTGATTGAAAAACAAAAGAAGCAGCACAAATTTTTCCATCTGACGTAAAATTTTTAAAGATGTCATGTCCATTTCACCGGACTGGGTGTCGTCGCTTTCAGTTTTTAATGCGGCTGTTGCAGCAGGTGTGAAACCGGACAAGTCGATGGTTGGGATTTTGTTGGCACAATGTGAGCAGGCAACTGCGTGGGCTGTGGCAACGCAGGTGTTTGACATTGCCCAGACGGAGGGATTTGTCTCCAGCATTGGTGAAGACTCGTACCATGCGCTTGTTCGTTCCTTCCACGCAGTTAAGCAGTGGGAAAAGGCGTTGGCGGCGCTGTCGTGGATGGCCAAAGCCGATGAGGCGTCCGCGGCAACAGGAAGAGGGGAGCTGCTGGAATTGTGTGAGCAGTCAGGTCAGTGGGAAGCGGCTATACGTATTGGAGGGATGCTTCTCGAGACACATTCATATCTGCCCGTTCGCACGCGTCTTTCTCTCTTGCTTGCCTCGGCTAAAGGAGCGATGTGGGACGTCGCGGTGCGAATACTGCAGGATTCCCTCGCTGATGCAAAGCAATCCCCACATCCACTCTCCATCTGTGCTGTTTTACAGGCTTGCGTCGCCTCCAACCGCTGGCAGGAGGCGACGATGCTTCTGGGGCGAGTGCGCGAAGAGGAGCCGCGAGTCGTGCTACCCCCACTGGCACATCGGCTAACAATAAAAGTTTGCGTGGGCTCGGGGCGGTGGTCTGAGGCCATGGCGCTCCTGGCAGACATGTATGCATCTGGCCTGTCGAGGGACAACCACAGCCAACGCCTAGGGGTGTGGGCTGCGGCACTTTCCGGGAATTGGAAACTCTCTCTAAAGCACTTGCGACACATCCCACTGATTCGCCGCACACCGCAAGATCGGCTTGTTGTTCGCAGTGCAACCCGGGATGCCAGTGCAGCGGCGAAGGCCACCGTACTCAGGTACCTCCAGCAGCAGATAACTTAGCGTAAATTTGCGGCAGCGCATAAATAATGCGGATGACCATCACTGGAAGGGGTGAAATAAGCGTCTGACGAGAGAGTTTTTTTTTTTTTTGCTCTACGTCCCTTGCTGTGCGAACCCCAGGTGTTGCTTCGTTTTATTCTCAGCCTTTTTTGTTGTTTTTGTTTTTTGGCGTTCCTTTGGAATTGTCGTGTCTCCCGCACTCGTTTGTGCAATCCGTTTTCTCCGCACCCCGTCATGGATGCCCTGTTTGAGGTTCCGCCACCCTGTTTTGTGAGTGGCGTTGTTGGGTGCTGGTGGCGGGTGAGCGTTTGTTGAGTTGTTTGTCTTTTTTTTTGGGGGGGGGTCTCTACACTTTGTTCCTACTCCTTTTCTTTTTGGATTCTTTTGGCTGCAACCAAAAATGAAAACGGGAAGTTTGCCTCAATTATCTGCGAAGAGAGCCCCTCACATTGAGCCATGCCTGCCAAGACTTCGGCGAAAACCCAGGCGGCGAAGCCGGCTGAAGCAACCGTCAAGGAAACCGTCTCCACAACGATGCCTGCGCTTCGGAAAATGTCAAAGGGGATGAGCGTGAGCGGAATGTTTGGCGCGGCAGTCGGGGTGGCCGCCAAGCGCCTCACGAAAGACGCGTTGTACGGCGCTGGGCTTGCCATCGTTGCACTCCAGGGCCTCAGCTACTTGGGTTACATCCATATCAACTGGAGAAAAGTGGAGGGCGACCTCAACCAGGTGCTGGACGTGAACGCCGACGGGAAAGTGGATGAAAAGGATTTCAAGCTCTACTTAAATCGCTTCATCAATTTTGCCAGCAAAGGACTTGGTGACTTGGGTGCATTTGCTGCAGGTTTTTTTGCAGGGGCCAGGTACCTGGCCTAAGATGTGTTGCTTTTGCTTTCGTACTTGATGATGAGCGGCGCACGGGCACCAAAGCCCATAAAAAACTTCGAGGGGCTGGAAACATAACGCAAGAGCAAAAATAAAAGAACAATAAAAACATGGGTGTTTTTTTTTCGTGCTTCTGTAGGAAAATTGTGAAACGAATGTTCGACGAGATTAGTTCAAGGAGAAGCTGGCGCGTCCTCTTTAGCTCTCCTTTTGTCTAAGTACAGCTTCGCTTTTCTGCTCCAAACGAAGCGGCGTTGGAGAGATGCGCGGGTGCGGTTCTTTGGCTCTTCTCCTCCTGCCCCAACTCCCACTAGGGCTGCGCCCATTGCTGCCCTCCACCCGGAGGGGAAGCTGGCGGGCTTCGGGGGGCCTCAAAGACTGCTGCTTCGTGGTCTGCCAGCGAGAGTCCGGTTACTATGTAACGCCTTGGGGAATTTCTGTGCGGGTGTATATGAAGTAGGGAATAACTTGCATCCGAACTGAAATGGTGGGTGGAAAGGGCCAAACTCTGTTTACCTTCGCACAGTGTCTGTGCTTCGTAGGGTGGGGCTGGGGGAGAAATGAAGGAAATGGTTTCATCCGGGCGGTTATTCTGCTTGGCGACGGGCGGTGTGCTTTTGTGCGTGTCTTCCCTGTTTCTCGGTTCTCTGCTGGGGGCGGCACTGCGGGGGAGAGGCAGTTTCACTGCGTGTCATCGACCTTATTTTCGTTGAGTAGGTGCTGGTCTTGCCGCGCTCCGGTGGCCAGGGAACTGTGTGTCGGTGCGTGACACGCGGCAGGGCGAGAAGCAGCCCATGTATCCCAAATATAACTTGTTGTAGAAAAAAAAACAGAAGCAGAAACAGAGTAAGGAAAGTAAAGATTAACGGAAGTCGGGTTGTTTGCCGTTTTTGGCCTTCGATGCGTCAACGAGAGGAGGGAAGGATGGAGTGATGGCAGCGGAAATTAAACGCCAGAAATTCAACAGTGGCGAAACGCCTTCGGTTCCATCGTCTTTGCTCTTTTTTTTCTTTGCTTCCGTGTGCGTGGGATGCCTTTTTTTCTCTCCCTTACTTTGACTCTGTGAGGTACTGGGGCATTCTCTTCCCTTGGCCGCAGGGGCCGTACTACAGCCAAGGACTTGCGTGTGTGTTTCTCGGAGTTCATGTTTGGCGCACTGAGCGCCCTGGTGGAGACCGCGTCGGCGAGGGCGAAGATCCTCACAGATGAGGGCTATGAGCTGGCGAAGCAGATCGGCATACTCGACGTGGAGGGAGACGACCACGGCGCGAGTGGTAGAATTAGTGAAATAAAAGGTGGCACCGCTTCTGCGGCGGCGGCGGCGGCGGCAACTGCGGGGGACACCGAGAGTCAGCCCTCTGTGGTGACTCGTGTGACAAAAGAGCTGCTCATTCTGCCACCGCCGCAGTGGGAATCACCCGCGGAAGAATGGATGCTACTGGCGGAGGCAGCGTTCACGGAAGAGAACAGCTGCATCATCCCGCCCAAAACAATCTTGGGCGACGCGTCACTTGCGTCAAAGTTGTGCGGTTTGTTGAATCTCGAGTCCATCGCAAATCTGCCAGAACCACCCGTGGCCAGTGAGTGTGAACCGTCGCAGGAGGTGGTAGCGTGGTTGATGGCTTCGCCAGAGAAGCTTGGGTTTCGCTCCGCCGTGGTGCCTCGCCACGTCTCGGATGGGCAGTACTGGGTGAACATTTGCTGGCGCTTTGGCCTCTTCCGCGTCTGTCGCAGCGCAAGCCAGATGTTAGATGTAATGGAAGTTGCGTCAACAGAGCCAAACCCACTTGATACGACGGGTGCGCTGCGTAAGAAGGGTATTGGAGTGCCAAATGCCGCGAGACACTGGCAGCAATTGCGCGAGACGCTGAATCGCAGACGGGAGATGACGGCGTGGGTGGAGGAACAGATATCAACGGTGCAGCAAGAGCTGGAGTTGGCGTCAAGTAGCCTTCAGCTGCTCACCAACGTAGTCAGCAAGCGGGAAACCACGGAACTCGGGGACTCCGTCTCGGAGAGCTGCAAGTACCACAAGACTAAACTTGGCCGACTCATGGGTGAATTAAAGTCGCAGCAGGAAAAGCTGGTGAACAGCGTCATCTGCCCCGATCACGGCTCCCTCTTCCAGCAGCTTGTAAAAATCAACGATCAGCTACGCGCGAAACTTGGGGCGTACGCCTCCTTGTCGAGCAAAAACCCTTCCGACTGCTGGGAAACCGTGTCCACTGGGGAGCATGAAGAAGTGCCAGTAAAAGCCGACAAAAGTGGTGGAGACAATGAAACTGCCACCGTGTTTGAAGCCATGCTTCCCTGGGAGAATGACGAAACTGAGACGTAGTGGGCATCGCTCCTCCAAAAGGATTCTGTTTTTTTGTTGTTGTTTTTTTGTCCTTCTTCTCCTGAAGCATTCATTTGCTCCTGCCACTGGGTTATGTTATTTTTGCGGGTATCCCTCTTGACTCCGCCTGTTTCCCACGCAAAAAAAAAACACAAACACAAACACGTGAAGCTTACAAAAAGTATGAGGCAGTTGGGTGGTCATTCGATGGCGTGCAACACTAGGGGAAAAGTGAAGTATGTATGCGCTTACAGGATGTCTGTGTAAGCTGTCCTCGCCCACGCGGTGCCGCCTTCCCCTAGTTCGTGAGCCTCCCATGCAGCTGGCATGGACGACCCCTTTCTTTCGCTCTCGCTCTCTCAACTCACCAGGGTTGTTTTCTTCTTGTTATGCTTAAAGTTTGGTTGTGGTGCCTTCTGAAACTCAACTCATATATATGCTCTTTTTTTTTTGCCTTGGTTGGTTGCGCTTGCTTTGATTCTTCTCTCTCCGCGAGATCAATACCGCCTGCAGTCGGATATGAAGGTGGAGTGAAGAACGGAAAGGAATTTGTAACATTATTTGTTTTCTCTTTTTTATTTCGTTTTTTTTTTGCAGTTAGACGCGTTTTTCTGTTGTGGCGGCTCTCTTCTTGATGGGTGCGCTGTTTCCGCTTCTTCGCGCCCTGGGAAAGCCGGCACGCCTTACCGAAGTGCGGGTGGCTGCCGCTGAGGCGGCCCGTCAGGCCATTTTTGGTTCTTCCCCGTCTGCGCCGCCGCCGCCGCGGCGTCGCGCTTCTGGCACGGCGGAATTTCAATGTCTCTACCACGCGGGCGAAGGCCTCACTATACCCATGACATTTCTTGGCTCCTGCAAGGAGCATGGCGATCAGGTGGTGTTGGTTCATGTTGCAGGCCTTCCTGGTGCATTTCCTCTCTCCATGGAGGAGTTGGCTCGTCACAGGCACTTGTTCAGCCCCAGACCAGAGGGAACGTCGTCAGCTGCGGATGAAGCGGAGCAGTTGGCTCTTCTTTGCGCAACAGAGGCAGTGGAGAGTGGGATCCGCGGGTTGGCTGTGCTGGATCACTTACGCTCAGTCTCGCAACGGCGTTTGGCATCGCTTCGCGGCGCTGAAGTGTTGCTCAAGCTTGGTAGTCGCATTAACGAGAAGGCCCTACAACTCTCTTTTCCATATCATTGTGGAAGCACACATGCCTTAAAGCAATACTTCGACATTACACACGAGGCCTGTACACTTTTTGGTCAGCAGAACAGACATGGGGCGAAGATGCTTTGTCGCTACGGTGTCGCAGTGATGGTGGGTATCGCGCCCGATGAAGCTCTTGGGTGTCCTGTTCCGTTTTGGAATCCGTTGGGTGAACCAGCTGCATGTCTGGCCCCTATGTTTCACGGATGCCATGCAATTCCTGTTGGGAGCGTGAAATTGGACTATAATGGGCCCTCCACGCACTCCGTTCTTCTTACGCCGGAGGATCCTGCACGGTATCTAAACCCCACAGTCGACGGCAAGTACGACGTTACCGCGTGGCTTAATGAGGGTCTTTTTGGCGTAAAGGTGGGGCAGCGCGTGGAGGATGGTTGCGCCGTTTACGGCGTTTGTTACAATGCGGAACGTTGCGAGTTTGAATTGCATGTTCAAGACTCTTTGACGGGCGAAATTCGCCCCTCTCTCTCTTGCTTCCTAACGCCACAATGAGAACTAAAAGACGGTATTTCCTTACAGGGAGAGGGTTTGCGTCCCTTTTCTTTCCTTCCCTAGTATGTATGTGTGTGTGTGTGTGTCCATGTGCAGTTATGTGTTGGAAAGACCATCCGTTGGCGCCTCTCCTTCTCTGGAGAGTTTTTGGCTGCCGCAGCAGCTTTTTTTTTTTGTATTTTCTCACTCTCTTGTGTCTTGCCCTTGCATCCACGCCAAGTGTTAGCCCTTTTTTTGTTTTTTCCCCATTGAGAAGGCACCATGGACCCCCCGTCGTCCCATGTCGTCGACTGGGAGGTGGAGACCGAAATTGACCTCCCCTTCCGGGCGCCGCGCGGCTCAATGGGGTTTAGCCACCTCAAACGTGCCTTCTTCAGAGACCTCATGGATTCAGTGGAGAGTAACGGCTCTCGCTCGCCGGATGTTGTGGCCTCGCCAAGCCCGAGCGTGGGGAGGTCGTCACAAAAAAGCTGCAGCCCCTCAGACGCCGGTGCGGATGGTGAGAATGAGGCTGACGGTAGTATTAAAAATAACAATAACAGTGCTGTTCCAAGTGTCTCCGACTCCGAGATTGAAGTTTTGGATGCGGAACTGCGGCCGGCGTTGTCGCCCTCGCGCCGACGTATTATGAGGCAGTACTGCATGGTTGCTGTGAGTGCGCTAGGCGGCGCGATTCTTGCGGGGTTTGTGAGACGAGGCATTAGCTCCATCCTTCGCGCTCTCGTGAGCGGCCTGTTTCTGACGCAGCTGCTTTCCTCGCTGGGTTACGCGGAAGTTCAGTGGAAGCGCCTAATGAAGGATTTGTGGGGTGCCTGCGAATACAGGCCAGAGGGTGGTCCCTTCTGCGCGGCAATTTCTGTGATTGCCGGTTCTGTTCACCGCAAAATCGCATTTGTCTGCGGTGTTGTTGCTGGTTTGTTTCTCACTTAGAGGTTTATATGCAGTTTTTTTTTCCCCCTGTTGTATTTAACTCGTTGGTACTCCTTTCCTTCTGTGACCGCGTCCGTGAGGATTCTCACGTAATAGAGTGGCGAAATCGACTTGTCAGCAGATGGATTGGAACAACTTTATTGGTGACCGGGGTAACGTTTAGGAAGTTCTTCCTGGCAGACTGCAGCTTCTGCGAGTGTGCAAGCCCCATCTTGGACTTGTTGTTGGCGCCGATATTGAATTACTTTATTTATTATTATTTTATTTTCTTGTTAGTTGCTTCGCGTGGGTCTTTTTATTCCCACGGGAAATAAGTGACTGGGGACACACACACACGCACAGTGAGAGAAACCCACTGAAGGAGAGGAATAGGGGGGAAATCTGCAAAGTACGGGAGTTGCCGCTTGATGCCTTTTGTATTCTACCGGAGCGTGAGCGCTGGGTGGCGTGTTGGCGTTGCGGCGTCGCTGGACGGCCTGCACGTGCTTGTCCGCGACGGGCCGGTGGAGGAGACGGTCTCCGCGTCGGACATTTACGTCCCACAGTTGTCCGAGGCAGAGGGCGACGCGCAGCTGTTGCTTCACATGCCAGACCATCCCTCAATCTTCTTACAGAAGAGGAATGCGGCACTCATGTCACCCACGCCACTTGTTGGCTTGCCCCCCGTCGTGGATTTGCTTCGCTACCGCGCCGCTAATGACGAGTTCTTAACAGACATTGGCGATAACTTTTCCCTTCTATTGGGCGAGGGCGGCTTCACTGGCGGTGGAACGTCGGACTGCGAGATCGCCCTGAAGGCGGCCCTCGCGTGGAAAGTTTCACACAAACGCCAGGTTGTGGTCTCCTCCGGCCATGCGCTGCCGAGCCTTTCTGGGGCCTTGCTGGACACTTGCTGTACGCTCTTTGAAGCGACGCCATTGCAGCGAAGTATGGTTGCGGCTGGCGTACGCGTGATTTCCGCCTTCACGTCTACCGTGGGGCGGCGGCATATGTGCTACCTGCAGGCACATGTGTGCGTTAAGGAAGAGGCAGCGGAGGAGTTGCAGTGCGTTTGCTTGGAATGCAATCATCTGTTCGTGACTGGTATTGGGGGGCCCAATGACTTTAATTTTAAGATATTTTCATACATCTTGTATGGGCTCACTGAGCAAGGGAGGGAGCGGCTTTACATTAACCACAGACAGCGGAGTTTTGTCTGTCAGTCGAGCATTGAGGATGCCGCCCTCATTGCACGTCTGCAGGAGGAATATGTCGCCTTCACGCGGGCGACGGAAGCCCTTGGCCTCTCCGGTGCCACGCTGCAGGCGGTACTCAGGCAGGTGGCAGCGATTGTGCATCTCACCGAGGTGGAATTCTACGCGGACGGCACCCCGTCAAACCTCCCGGCCCTCAAAAGCGTCGCCAGTCTCCTTGAACTGGACTTTGAGGAGTGTCTGAGTACGTTTTCCTCCCGGGAAGTTTGCGTGACCGCCGCCCGGCTGCTCTACCGCGCCGTCGTTGTCACGCTGGTGAAGAAGGTAAATGCCGCACTCCGCTTCGCTGGGAAGGCGACGCGTCCGCCGCCCTCCATTACTCTGCTCGTCATGCCGCCGCTTCCCCCGGCGGGGTCCGATAGTTTGGAGAACATTGTCCTCGCCACCATGTATGAGGAAGTGCTGCAGGCTTTTCTCCGCACCAGCGACCATGAGGTGGTGCAGTGGCAACGCGCCGGGCTTTGTGCGCCGGGGAAGTTGCAGGAGTTGTTCGCCCCGATGGACAATTATGGCCTGCTCAAGCTGCTGTACGGACTCGGTGGTGTGCTCTCTTTGGCCCGCTCGGCGCGGGGGGAGGAAACCGTTAAACCGGCACTAGCAAGCTGCGCGAAAAGCGCGCATGCAAGGCTGAACGCCAGCACGCTAATGCTCACTCTCGACCATTCGTTTGGGACGCGGCAGTACCAGTTTCCCCGCGCCACAGACGATGCGGCGCCACTGAAGTCCGTGTACCATGCGGACTTTAAAACCCTGACGCACATTTCTTATCGAGAATGCGGATGTAGAGACGCAAGAAGCTCTGCACGCCCTGACGCAGACGGAGGGTGGTGTCGCGCAACACGTCGTTGCAGAAGAGTTGCTCCACGTGAGGCCCTTGCTTGACGTTCTGCAGGACGGCACAAACACGTTTTGGTGGCTGGGGAGTGTTCAACTCGGCGTGGCATTTAACGGCGTTTTTATCGAAAAACAGTTGCATGAGTTGCCCCTGCGCCCTGCTCTGGAGTTGCGGCGGCAACTGCCTCACCACTACATTGCATGTCAGGCCGGATTGATTGCCACCGCCTTCAGAATGCTTTTGCCGACTGCGAAGGCCAGTGTCACTGAGAAGCAGCCTGTCGTGGATGCCATGCTTGATGCATGCGGTGCAACCTATCACGTGACCCCGGCGGGGGGCTTCCTTGTGGCCGCCAACTCACTTGTAGAGATGCATAGGATAATGCAGGAAACTGCCGAGCGGCACGCAACCCTCATCCAGGCGTTTGCGCGGACGCTTTCCTGCTGCACCACCCTGCAGAGACGTATTTCGGTGTGGGCGGACCTTCTACGAGACATTGACTCGCGGCGGAAGCGGGTCGCTGAGGAGGAACGGCACCGGTTCCAGAATCGTGGGCTGCATCTCGCCCAATTGCTGGACCTCATGGAAGACGAGAATACCGCTCGCTCCGCGGTGAAGGAAGAGTGCTGGGGAGAGTACATGGCACTCCAACACTCGTTTCAAGAGCAGATGGAGGTGCTTCTGGTACAAGTGGTCGTCTCTTCCGTTTGCAAGAGGGAGAAGCAGCTGCATTTGACTCGGCAGCAAAATTGTAGGGAGAAACTCGACATGATTCGGGGTTACATCCGGCAGCGGGTAGAGCAACACCGGGCCCGTTTGGATAGCGTGGTTGAGGCGCAGTTGGGAGGCAGAAATCAGCGCCAGGGCGCACAAGAGCTTGCCCGCGCGCACGCGCATCTGCTTCGCGAGCGGGAGCAAAGCGAGCTGCGGCGCAGGAAGTTTGAGGCGGCGATGGAGCGCACGCGTTCCAAGAGCGAGTCATCGCGCGCGGCACGTGAAGAGGCAGTCCACGCGAGTAAAGAGAAGTTATGGCGCCGCCACCACCAAAACCGAGCTGCCCGTGAGAGACTTCAGCAGGCACGTGACGACTTTAACGAAACTCTACAGGCGCAAGTACTTCTGCAGGACATGGAGGCCAAAATGACACGCCAGGTGAAGGACGAAATTGCGTCTTTCCGCCGGCAGGAGACGGAGCATGTTGCGCAGCGACTACGCCAGGAGCGACAGCGGGGGGATGAGGCCGCCATTCGGGCTGCGAAGGCGAAGGAGCGGAAAACTATGCAGCATGAGCTTCGCTTGCGGCAAGCGAAGGAGGAGGAAGAGCGCCGAAAACGACATGCGATGCAAAAGCAACTTGACATGCAGCAGAGGGAGCGGCGGGCGGCGGAGCGCTTAGAAAGGGCGAGAGAGCAACAAAAGCGGAGGCTCATGCGTGAGCTCATTGGGGTGGAGGCCTCTCTCCGGAAGTTGCCGCTGTATGAGCACCGGGCCGGACGAACCTCCCTCCGCGCGAATAGGTGCGACGACCAACTTGGTGAGCCACTCGTGCTTACAAGTGGGAAAAAGACGTATACGCGAATCCTCTCTGAGTCCTCGTTGCGTGGTTTGTTCGAGTACCACGCGACAAAACCGCGTGCAGGCTCGCCGTACCCGTACGCCACGCCCGGACGGTAACAAACTGGCAGCTCCGCGGGCACTTGTGCGCCTCACAGCCATCAATGTCTGGGACTTTTCAGGAGTGTGAAGTGTCTTTGTATCGTCCATTCATTTCTCATTTATTTATTTATTTTTTACTGCTTGATTGACCTTACTTTTTGTTTTGTTGTTGTTACAGTTGTTTTATTTTTTGCCTTCTCTTCCTTTCTCCCCCTCCCTCTCCTTAACTTGTTCTGTCTGCTGCTCTCTACAATGTGTGTGGGGCGTCGATGCGTGGCGAAGGGGTGTGAGGGACAACTCAGCGGCGTGCGTGCAACTGTGCCGGCGCACATTTACTGGTTTCCCCCTTTTCTTTTTTCTTCGACTTGGCTTTACTGGTAGCGAAGGGAATTCACAAAAAAAAAGCGAACTGAGCATCCTACACAATCGGGATACTATGCCCAACCTGTGTGTGTCGGCCACTTTCAACCCTCCCGTTATTACCATCCTGGGGTCGGCTCTGCGGGAGGAAACGATCAAGGTAATGGAGCAGCGCATTCCGACCAGCGTTTCCACATCATCGAGCCCCTCAAAGGAGCCGATCAAGTTTATCTTCTACGCCAACCCTGACCACTGGCGCATGGAGCTCAGCCAGCATTTCTGCGATGATCTGCACAAGTCAGCTGTGTTTCTCGCCATGATTGAGGCCTTGGAGGGAGAGGGGTGGAACCTGCGTGCCTCCAGCTCCATTCGTGACAATGACTCTGGGAAAGATACGACCAAGCTGTTTTTTTCTCGTAAGCCATGAAGAGGCAGCGGCTGTAAGAAGGCCGGTACCGATGTATGAATTTTTTTTATTTATTCATTTATTTTTACTTTGTGCTCGTTTGTTTCCCGCCTCAGCGCCACGACGTAGTCGTTTCATTGCTGATGTATAAAAGGGAGTCATTGACCACATCTTCGCTCGTGGATGAAAAGGAGGGAGCGGTTAACAACACATCGTGGGGGTGCACATCCTCACGACTGCCAGTGTTCTCCGTGTCTTTGCACCTTCAGCGACGCGAAGGGGAAGAAAAAAAATGAACTAATAGTTTCGCTTTTCTCTCGTTCTTTTTTTCTTTCCTTGCTTTTTGCGTACAGACAACAGGAGTACTTCTTGAGGCCCATCGTACCTGTGCGTTTGTTTCCCTCAAATGCACGCTGCATGTTAGCTGTAAGTGTGCTGCGTGGCTCGTGTTACTCGCGGCGACATGAATCGCGCCCGGTTCCCTTACGTTTGTCACTGGCGCTTTTTTTTGTTTTTGGCAAACTGGCAGTGCGTGCCACTATTGGCGCCTTCTCTCCCGGCCGCGCACGTGAAATGAATGAGTGAAGTTTCACTCCCGCTCATCTTGTGCCGGGCGTCGCGGATGCGTGGCGTCAGTGGCGCACATAATGCCCCCCCTCTCCCGAGGCTAACGTAAGCAATGGGCGGGGTTGTTGAACATACATACATATATACATATATTTGTATGTATTCTTCTTCTTGGAGTTCCCGCTCTTTTGCTTTCGGCCACCGGCACCGCCAGACTCGTTCTTGTCGCAGCCGCTGCATTCCCTTCATGTCTTGAGGGCCGGAAGTGCGGCGGTGTGCACATCCCCACCTGCAGTTTGCGGCGTCGGAGGGGCGGTTTAAAAGTGTGTGGCGAAGGAAATGCTTTTCTCACTCGCGCTCGCCGTGTGGCCGTGAGCTGTGTCGTGGTTCTTTTGTAAGCCTCGCACTTTTCCTTTTCTTTCCACTCGACCTGATTGCTTCGGCAGTTGGCAACAGGGTAGGAAGTGGCGACTGGTAGAGGCAAATAGAGAGATAGGTTATAGCAAAGCAATAGGGCGGGGAAGAAAAAAAAACAAGCGCATAAACAAAGAGTTAATAAGATGGTGAAGCCAGCCATTGTGAAGCGGCCTCTTTGGTCTTACTTCCTGCCGTCAACGTACACGAGCCGCATTCACGGCTGGGCACACCATGCACCCATGCTCATGTTTGGTGTCGCAACGACCGCCATTCTCATGCGGCAGTCGTACTATCGCAGCTCCCTGGAGGATGAGGACGAGAATACGTGTGACCGCATTGACCGCCGCGCGTATGTAGCGCTGCCGGACGGCCGTATGGCGCTTGTGTATCCCATCATCGACACACAGGTCACCCCCACACGTGTCGTTTTCTCTTTTCTGGATGCCATCAACCCCATGCCGTGAGAAATATAGTCGTCGTGAAAAACATTAGCGGAGAATGAACGAGTGTAGCTATTTGTAGTTGTAAGGAAACAAAGCGTGAGGAGGACGGAAGAAGTAAGTAAGAGTGAAAGAAAAAGAGAAGAACAAACCATACGCCCTTTTTTGCTTTGTTGGGGTGATGTCTATTGTGGAAGGTGGAAAACGGGGGGGGGGAGTGAGCGAGGGCCATTGATACCTCCTACCATTGTTATGCCTCTCCACCGTTCTCTTTCGGGTGTTGTATGGATCCTGTTGTTCGTTGATGGTGTTGTTCTGTTTTTATCTCTTCTTTCCGGTTTTTTTTTGGGGGGGCGTGTGTATTCAATAGTGTTTTTTTTGTTTGCTGTTGTTTGTCGTTGCTCGTTCGTCGTGACTGCAGGTGCGCATAGGGGGATTTTCACCACTTCACCTTCCCTGTGCAGTTGGGGCACGTGTGTGCGTGGGCGTGTCAGTGCTCAGCGGTGGTGTGAGGTCTGCCGGAATGCGCCTTCGCTTTCATTTCTGCGCCACTCTGTCTTATGCCTCCTCGTTTTTTTTTTCCTTTTTGCGAAGTGTGCCGCAAAAAACCCGCCTCCGCATCGAGGGGAAGGGAGCGGAGGAGGAAGAGCGAGTACGGAAGAAACACGGTGGACTCCCCGAGTCTGGCCCGATGGCGCACCCTCCTGTGGCACGCAATTCGCAAGCAGCAAGAAACCCGTGCACTGTCGCCATTGATGGACCCGCAATTAATTTGCGGGAGGTGGCTGAGTTGTGCCGCCGCGGCGCGACGGAAGAGGTGCGGGCTGTTTTTTGGAAACTGCTGATGGGGTTTCTCTCGCCTGAGAAGTCACATTGGGCGAAGCAGTGGGAAAAAAAGACGCTGGAGTATCGTGAACTTGTCCATCGTGTGTGTCAGTTGGACGAGAGGGGGAACGTGGTGGTGGGAGAGCGCAGGTACCGCGCGGTGGATGTTGACGCCCCCCGCACGCTGCCTTCCATGCACTTCTTTAAATGTGGAGAACCCGCCCCGACTGATGAGGGCCTCCCAGTCGCCTTCTCGCCGACGCAGCACAGCCTGCGCCGCATTCTCCACACCGTCGCCGGCGAGAACAAGAGGCAAGGATATGTACAGGGAATGAACGAACTCGTGGGACATTTGTTGTACGCGTTTGCCGCCGGACGCTGCGAGGCCGTCAACGAGCAACTGGAGAGTGAGGTTTTCTTTTGTTTCAAAACCATGCTTGCGTGCCTAGGCGATAATTTTTTTCGCAGCTGGAATCATACTCAGGATGCTGGCGGGGAAGACACAATCCATGATTTTGAGCGTCTCTTGCAGTTCTTCGAGCCGGAGCTTTGGGAGCATTTGAAGATGAACCAAATCGAGTCAGAGTTCTACGCCTTCCGTTGGGTGACGCTCCTTTTCACGCAGGAGTTTTACGTGCCGGAGGTGCTTCGAGTTTGGGATTTTTTGTTTTCCTACCGTGGGGAACTGCGCGGCGTCGTGCTTTTTGTCGCTGTCGCCATGCTACATTGCCTACGCGATAGTCTGCTGTCGCTCAGTGATCTCTCTGAGCTTCTCCCTTTGCTGCAGTCGTACCCCTCATGCGACGTGGAGGAGTTTCTCAATGTTGCCAAGAGCTGGATCGCGGGATACGGCTTCGGTTTAGTGAAGGTCTTGCGCGCAGCGACGCCAGAAGAAGTGAGGCAGCTGCGGCGTTGCCACCCCATGCGTCGTCTGGGCGATGATGTATGGCTTAGCGCCTCCCGTGCTTTGGCGAGTACGCAGGAGTGGGGCAAGCGTCTGCTTCGATGGCGGTAGTGTATTGTGCTGAAGTCAACAAACGGATCTCTTCTCACTTTGTACGTGCTGGCGTTTTTTTTTTGTCTTTTTATTTTTTCTTCTCTCTCTGAGGCAAGTTGGCGCAGAGTCCACCAGTCGACTGGCGGCAGTGTAGGCACACGGTGGTGTATCAGTGTTGCGGTGCTGACGCTGTCAGCAGTGTGATCGTGCTTCTTGTGTTGCGCCATGTGAGTTTCCTGTGAAGTTGTCTGTTTATCTTTTTTTGCTGTTGTTACGTTCTTTCTTCTTGCTGTGGTTGAAGCGTTTTTATTGTTTTGGTTTCTTCCGCCGCCTGTTTGTGTCTTCTGCGCCGTCGGGCTTTGTGGTCGTGCGTTAAAAATCAGACACGCACGGCGCAGCACAGTCGTGCGGGAGGACGCCAGTTCTGCTACGGGGGACAGAGTAAGCCGAAGTGCACAAAGTAGCGATAGAAGATACGAAAAAGAAAAGTAAGTTGCGCTGCTAGTCCCGCGACGCACCCACTCTTTTTGGCTCCACCTACGAGCAGGGAGTACTGCGTTTGCGAGATACACCCATAAAGGGACGACGCACGCACACGCACACGCACACGCAGCTCGTCACTGGCCACAGAGCCGCTTAGCTCCGTTTCGTGGGCGAGGCAGCGTAAGCGGCGGCGGCGGCCATGTCCTCGCTGAAGGGGGCACCGAGCCTGAGTCGGCCCCCGACAAAGGGGTTCTCCTACGACGCCTTCGACGACGACTTTGACGACTACATCGCTCCCGTAGAGAGTGAGGAGGAGGAGGAGCATGCAAAGAAGGAGAAGCATGTGAAGAAAAAAGACAAGGCGCGAAAGAAGTCGCGGAGCAAAAAGGCGGAGCACCAGACGACGTCCACCGGCCGTGGGGAGGAGGTGGGGACGACCGGGCGACGCGGCGACGCGGGCGTGCAGAGTGCACCAGCCCCCGCCGTTGGCCACGACTCCGCTGATGACGCCGCGACGCAGTACTCGGATGACTTTGAGGACGATGACGCCATCCCTGCCCCCGCCTCCCCGTCTGTGGATAGAGCGGGCGAGCTGCAGCGAGCCCGGAAGGGGGAGCAGGAGGAGGAGGAACGACTAGAGCGCATCGCGGAGGAAAAGATGCGGGAGGCGCGCGAGTCCCATGAGAGACAAGTGCGGCAGTGGCAGCTAGAACAGGAGAGGGCGGCGCGGGCCATGCAGCAGCAACAAGAAGAGCTTCGTGCGCAGATGGAAGAGTTGAAGCGGCTGCAGGAGCAGAAGACAAGCGAGGCGGAACAGGGGGTGAAGCCGACTTCGACGACTACGGCCCCGGCGGGTGATGACAAAAACGACAACTTCAGCACTGCCGCGGCGGAACGACAGCAGTTTACAGAGCAGCAGCGCCGTCGACTCCGTGAAAGGGAGCGTGCGGTGCATCTGCGGCGACTAGAACAGGAGGAGGCTGCGAGAACTTTGTTTCAACGTCTTGCGCAGGACGTTCGCGAGGTGTTTCACGAGCTAAACCTTTCTGTTGTGGCCTCAGAGAAGGAGCGGCTCATTAAAGACGAGCGTTACCGCAAAGAACGGGAGGCCAAGGACCGCCGAGACGAGCTGGAGCTGCAGGAGCGAATGCAGAAGGAGGCCAAAGAACGCGAGGAGCGCGAGGCGAAGTTTTGGGGCGCCCTTGAGACCCGTGAGACCCGTTTTCGTGAATTCCTGGAGGCCAAGACGCTGAAGGATGAGGCGGAGCGTGAGGCGCGCTGGAAGCGTGATCTCGAGGACCGTGAGGCGCGTCTGCGGAGTGACAAGGACGTGCGCAGTGAGCTTGACCGCATGGACAAGGAGCGCCGCGATCGTGAGGACAAAAACACTCGCGAGCGGGACCGCGCGCTCATTCAGAATCTACTGGATGATGTGAAGCGGCAGTATGAAACTCAGATGGAGGAGGCGCGGCGCCAGTCCGAGCTTGACCGCGCACATGCGGAGGAAATGCACCGCATGGAGCTCGCCGCCATAGAAAAGCGCCATGCGGAAGCAGCAGGACAGAGTGATAGACTCCACATGCAGCAAATTCAAATGCTAGAGTCGCACACAGGAAATGCTGCGAGGCTGGAAAAAATTATTGAGCAGATGCATTCTGACATGGAGGCCACGAAAAAGATGAATGCGACGCTCACCGAGGAACGGCTAACGGCGTTGCGACAGAAGGAGCAGTTAATCGATGAGCAAAAATCCCTTGTGGAAACGGTTGTAGAGGAACTCAAGTATACAAAGCAGGAGCTGGAAAAGGAACGCGCTCGAGTTGCCTCCTTGTACGCCAAGTTTGATATCTCGCTCTCCAACTTCACCAAGGAGGCTGCCGAGGAACGACGACGGTGCCAGGAAGCTCAGTCGCACTATGAAACGCTACGGCAGCAATTGGAGAAGGATCGAAAAATGATGCTCTACGAGGTTTCCCAGGAGCGAAAGGCCTTTGAGCAGCAGTACGAGGAATTTATGGCGAAGAAGCTGCAGGCCATGTCTGAGCTCCAAGAGGAAAGAATGGCAATTGCCCGAGAGCGCACGGAGGCTGCCATGTTGCGGGAGCGCCACAACACGGATGAGATGGAGGTGCTTAAATCCTTGCGTGCGCAGGAGGAGGCCTACGCGGCAAAGGTTGAGACCATCGATGAGGACCGCTTGGCTGTCAAGGCGATGCGGTGTGAGCAAAAGCGCCTTTTAGACGAGGCCTCAGCCGAGCGCGAGGCACTTCGAAAAGAACGTGAGGCCTTTGAGTCGGATAAAAATGAACTTTTGCGTCGCTTCGAGGAGTTGCAATTCCGTGCGGCCGAAGCGGGCGCCACACATGACCGCCTTCGACGGGAGGTGGAGCTGAATAGCACCGCAAAGGCGAAGCCGAAGGCGGCGGCCGCGGCGGGATGGGCCCCCACGCAGGCAGATTCTGCACCTGCGGTGGGTGCGGTCTCGCGGCTGCAGATTGATCTCTCGCGACAGCGTGCTATATTGAAGCGCATCTCCCAACCGTAACTTGTTGCCCAAAGGGACGGTGAGGCGAAAAGGGGCAAAACGCAAAAAAAACAACAACAACAAATCATGTGGAAGAACTTCGGGAGGAGGGAGTTAGGTTTCATGCTGGCGATGCAACAGACGGTTTTTTGTCCCTTCCTCTTTGTTTGTGTATAGAAGTTGCGAAAGGCGTACTGCTGCATGTCTTGCAGATGGATGTCCACACAGCCCTGGAGATGGCTTAAGTTATGCTTGTGTCTGAGGAAGCGTTCTCTCCCTTCATTGTGTCCTTTTTTTTTGGGGGGGGGGATTCTTTGTCTTTTCTTTCCCTACTGCCCATGTGTAAGTCCAAGCCGTGGATTGGAAAGATTCATAGCCGACGCAGCTGCGGAATTGTCAAGGAGGAATACACATCTACACACGAGGAAGGAAAGGGAAGAGAGGAGGGAATTGCGAAGCGAGTCCATGCTGCGCCTCTCTAGGCTCGTCGCGGGGACCCGTGGGAAGACGATTCAGTTTGGTGGTGAGGCGAGGGAGCGCATGTTGAACGGCATTGAGCGCATCGCCACCGCCGTTGGCGTGACGCTCGGCCCAAAGGGGCGCAACGTCATTATCCGTCAGGCAACGGGGGAGCCAAAGATCACAAAAGACGGGGTCACGGTGGCGCGCTCTGTTGAATTTAACGACCAGTTTGAGGACGTCGGTGCCCGCCTAATTCGGCAGGTGGCTGGAAAGACGAACGACGTTGCGGGTGACGGCACCACCACGGCGACTATTCTGGCCTGGAGCATTTTTGCGGAGGGCTACAAGAGTGTGGCCACAGGTGCCAACCCCATGGACCTCAAGCGCGGCATTGACTCCGCCGTGGAGGTCATTCTCAAAAACCTACAACAGCAACGGCGCCCTGTGAGAGACATGACCATGCTAGAGAATGTGGCAACCATTAGTGCCAATGGGGAGCGGCCAATGGGGCAGCTGATTGCCGCTGTTGTACAGGAAGTTGGTGTGAATGGATACATTGCCGTATTGGATGGGAATGCTGCGGTAACGGAGTGGAAGCGCTACGATGGCTGGAGTACGGAGCATGGATTTCTCTCTAGTGCGCTGGTGACCAATTGTGCCGAGCTCGAGAGTTACCTTGAAACCCCGTTTGTGTTTATAACCGCGCAAAAGTTAGAGGCTGTCGAAGATATTCTGCGACTCTTGGAGGCAGCCAAAACAAATGGTAAACCTCTTGTCGTGGTTGCACCCTGTTTTTCTGAATCGGTGCTGCAAACTATCTATCACAATCACGTGCACAAGGTGGTGTTGTGCGGCGTGGTGTGTGCACCTGAACTCTCAGAGGAGGAGTTGCACGACCTTGCCGCATGCTGCGACTGTGTTGTTGAAAAAGTGGCCTCAATCGGCCTTGTAGATGATGTAACCTGTCTCTTGGGCGGCGCAAAAAGCATGACGCAAACTATGGATAGCACCACCATTGCCGGGCTGGTGGACCCCGCCCCACGCGTGCGTCTCCTACAGGGTCGATTGGACCGTGCCATGACCGAGGAGGCGAAGGATAAACTTCGTGAGCGCATCTCGAAGTTGAATCGAACCTTTGCCGTTATTCGTGTGGGCGGGCGTTCGTCAGTGGAGGTCAGCGAGTCCAAGGATCGTGTGATTGATGCGCTCAATGCTTCTCGCAACGCGTTGGCGGAAGGGATTGTCGCAGGTGGTGGCGCCGCTCTGCTTCATGCCTCCAAGGACCTGGACAAGATTCTTCAGGCTGACGAGGAAATGGATCAGGATCGGCGAACAGGCATCATTATTGTCCGAAATGCGGCGCGTCTCCCGATGAGGCGTATCAGCGAAAATGCAGGTGAGGAGGGCGCGGTCACAGTGGAGAACGTTGCTGAGTACGACGACTGTTGTATGGGCTATGATGCTCAAAATGACCGGTATGTTGACATGTTTGAGGCAGGCATCATCGACCCTGTCAAAGTGGTCACCTCCTGCGTAGTTGATGCGGCGTCGGTGGCCGGGCTGATGATTACCACAGAGGCCAGTGTATGTGATTACTGCGCGGAATGAGAAAAGGGGAAAGTGGCGAACGATTCCTCAGTCTAGTCATAGACGGCAACGAGGCGACGAAAGCGTCTCGAGCAGCTTTTTACCTGCAAGAAGAAGGATGGCAACCAGGACGATGATAGTTGTGTGCATGCTTTTCTTTTTTTGGCATGGGAGGGCAGCTTCGTTCAAAGTTGGAAACATTTTTCCTTTCTTTTTCGGTATTTATTTTGATTCTTCTTTTGTAGGGCAGATGCGCCTCCTGTGTGTGTGCGGAGGGGCGACAACGATGTTGAAGGAGGTAAACGCTGATGGTCAAAGGTGGTGGTGACATTCTTATCCTTGTCTGGAGCTCACACTCGCTTCTCTTTGCACTGTAACTATTAGTTTTCCTGGTCATATATATATATATATATATATATACCTTGCTCCCCTTATTTCTACCTGTGAGTTCTGTGTGTGTATGTGTGGCGTAGAAAAAGTGTGTTGGGTGAGTTGCCGCTTTTCCGCACGTGTCTAAGGCGAGGCGGAGATGTTGCGTCTAACGCGTCTCTTCCTGGAGATGGCGCCAGAGCTGCAGCTGGAGTACGTGCCACTGCTCTTCACGCGCACCATCCTCGGACCAAATGGCGGTTTTGCCGGCGAGGAACGCCTTATCAAAAGGGAGCTGGCGCGAAAGTACATCGAAGATGGCCATGCCGTAGCTCCTACAGATGAACTTCGACAAGGACTCTGGTGCTTTGACCCGGACACGAATCAGTACGATCGCTTTATAGAACGCAATGATGAGTTTCTGGACTTTGCCGCACGCAAGCGACAGTGGCTTGACGTATACTGGCGAGTGAACACGGGGTACCTGTTGTTCGGCCGGCAGTCGTGGGGCCAGGGATTTCTTATCAACTGCCCACTGCGAAAAAAGGATGTGGCACAGAAGCTTTGGGAGCAGTACAAAGTTCGTGTGGACCCCAGACTTGTTGAATTCCGCGAGAAGGACCGCCGTACAGGGATTCAAGACCTGGGCCACAACTGGTGTTGGCTGTATTTGCCGGGGGCAGAAGAGTTGGGCATAGATCGAGAGGTGTATGACAACAAGCGTGTGAAGGTACGAATGCACATACGCAAAATGACATCCATGTACTCCCTGTACTGAGGGATGGTGTGGTGATGGCTGTGCATTTGTTGGTGGTGCAATGCCGCGGTGTGCTTTTGCTTCTGCTGCAGCTTCTGTCATTGCTACTAGTAGTGATTCTCTCGCTCTCGCTCTCTCCCTCTCTTTGTGTGTGTGCGTGTGTGTGTATGTATTACATTGACTGCTGCTCGGATTGGTAAACATGTGACCTGCTTATTTTGCCTGCCGCTTCCCAAGTAGTAAGAAGGAATAGCAGACGAGACTGTATTAGCTTGAAGCTTATTATTTGTATATTTATAGCGGTGTATTGAGGAAGAAAGACACGTACAGCCTTCATTGCAGGAGAGGAAGGGGAAGTCAAGTAATGTTCAAGGCACTGCAGCGGCGGGTGCTGGCACCTTCATTGGTCCTAGTGGAGTCGCGGCGTTGCTTGTGCACCACACGCTGCACACGGGATAAGCCGGACAGGCCTGCAGTGGATCAAGAAGACAAAGATGAGCTGGAGCGAGAACGGCAGCTGCGTGAACGCTTCTCGCAAAAGATCGAAGGAGCCATGCCGCAGTACGCGCAGCAGGGTCCTGGCAATTGTAGCAGTGGGACATGCGGTCCTCAAGCGACATCCTCGTCCGTGATGTTTTTCCGGTTCATGTTTTTCTTGACCTCACTGTTCCTCCTTCTGGGCATCTCACAGCTCACCGACGCAAATTCTCCCTTTAACCTCATGCAGAACATGCCTTGGTGGCAGCTGCCCATATCCTCCGTTTCGTACTTTACACTTATGCGGGCTTTGCTGCCGTACAGAGAGCAGCGGCGGATAAAGGAGGAGTACGAGGCTGCCTCCAGGCTCAACCCGTCACTCACGCTGGATCAGTTCTTTGCCCAGCGCTACCCCACCATGTTTCAGGGCTACCACACGCAACAGCAGGAGGTTGTGGCGGCCGTCTCCGCCTGCCTCTCCTCAGCGAATGACTTGAATTTTTTTCGATCCATTTCGCGCGCCGCGGGGTCAGCCAGAGACATAAGGGCCTCTGTCGACAACATAATAGATACTCTGAGGCGGGAGTACCCGCAGCTCTTCCAAAACAACGGAACCACATCACTGCCCTCGGTGCGGGTGTAGCCACTGCGAGCAAGCCAAACTAAGGGTGCCGAAGGAGTACTGGCAGCCGTCTCCAGATGAAATATAAAGCAATGGGGTTGCCGCTTTGCTGTGGCTGTCCCTTGTTTTATTATTATTATTATTATATGGAAAGCTCTGGGGAAAGGAGGAAAAACAAAATATCTTCTGATGGGCCTTCCTCCAACCGCAAGAAGAAAGGAAAACAGCTGCCGCTCGAATATTTATACAGTGATGACAGTAAGATACACCTACGCCCTGCCCTTGACCAGTCACCACGGTTATATCTGCTGCTGTTCTCTCTCTCTCTCTCGCTGCCCAGATGACTCTCGTTTCTTTCAATCGCCTTCTTCGAGTGTGCTCAGTTATAGTATGTAGGGTCCGAGAAGGATGGGGCACACAGAGGCGCAATATGCGATGTGCCCAACGAGCGAGAGAGTTATGAAAGAGGTTACCGGAAAACCAGGCAACATTCATTCAGGTTTTCCCTATCACTGGTTGGATTCCAAACACCCCAACAGGGCAAGACGACGCATTGGGAACCTTTATTGGAATGGGTGGCGTGCATTTGTTATGGGATTTGTTCTCTCGGGTGCGGGCATGACGTTTCTGGCACTGGGCTTGGGTTGCCTGGCGTTTGTGGAAGACGCTCCGCGTGGTTGTGCCCTGCTTTTTGTAGGAGCTATGCTGTCGCTCCCGGGCCTGTACAGTCTGACTGTATTGTGGTGCTATGTGTGCGGGTCCAGGGATTACTCCTACTCCCAGTTGCTTGTTGGGTAGCTGCGTCCATCCCTGTTGGTCAGAGGCACACACACACACGCACCTATGCGCTGTGGTGTTGGTTTTGCTGGGGAACGTGTGAAAGTGACAATGGCGCGTTGTTCTTCCTCTTCCTCTGCCTTGCGTGTGTGCGCATGCGCGTGATGACCGTAGCGAAGTGGCTACTGTTTCATTGCAATGCAATTTGTTTGCCGCATTTTCTCTCCATGCTGCTGCTGCTGTTTTTTTTTTTTGGTTTTCCGTTCCTTTCGAGGTGGCGGAGAGAGTGAAGGTAAGAGAGAGAGAGAGCGAAGAAGTAGTGGCAAGAGCCTGCAGTTTGCCTGCTTACCTCCTTCCTCGCCGCCGCCGTCGGAGCCGCACGAAGCGAAAGAGCGCACGCGCACACGCGCAACTTGGCACGCGTAGCTGTGTGATGCAAAAGACAACTGCGGTTGTTGACTTCGAGGCGTTTCTTCGTGCCTCATTTCCGTCGCACGGCAACGTATTCACAACAGAAGACGCCGTCCGTGCGCTTGCGGGTTACACGGGGGCATCACACTGGGATGCATCTCTGGTGGTGGACTTGCGTCAGTTACACCACACCTTGGAGCAGATGCAAACCTATGCGGCGAGAATGTTGATGGAAAAGAGAGAAATTACTGAAGAAGGATCCCGCATGACGGTGATGCTGCCGACAACTCAAGACGTATTTGAAAGCGACGAAGTCACCTGGAAGAGTAGACACAGTTCAAGTCCTCTGCCTGCCAAACCGTGCGCGGAGGAAAGGAAGAAGATATGCAAGCAATTTCGAGAAACTGGGGCGTGCAAGTTTGGCTCAAGGTGCCTCTATCACCACTCGGTTCCTTTAAATGGGAACGTGTCCGAACCCAATGTGCCGAAGGCGTCCGTCGGCTATTCGTTGGGTATTATGAACCGATGCGTGGAAGAGTTGCAAGGTTTAAAGCTCTCTGATGAAGCTTCCAATTCACATTCAAAGGGAGGGAAGCGCGCGGTGCTGGCCGCCCTGCCATCATCTACCAATAACTACTCTGCGTCGCCACCAATGCTGTCCAACGCTGCGCCGAAGGTCGCGACAGAGACGCCGCAGGACCCCCCAAAACCGCTTGACTCTGCGGCGTGCCCGACGTTTACGGCCATGGGCAGTGTTGTTATGGTCCCACTTTCGTTGCCCAATGGAATCATCTACGGGTACGCTCCCCTCCCGCTGCAGATGCCCCTTGTTCAATACACCCCGCAATAAACCATTTCTCCGTTTCTCTTTTTTATTTGTCGTTGTTGTTGTTTTGCTTTGTTGGGTTTATGGTTTGCTTGTTTGTTATCCCTCAATGTTAGTCACAGATTGCCTTACTTGCTGAGCTGCCGTCCCCGCGTTCCTCCGCCAAGAGGAGGAACACGTTACGGACATCCATCCTTCATTATTTAGCTCGGGGTTATTATTTTTATTATTATTATTATTTTGCGGGGGACGGGGGTGTTCTCCTCCTCAATACGAACAGATGGTGGAATATTGTCTACGGTAGCTACAGAGTTCTGAGGGCGGATGGAGCGGGTTGTGGCCACGGCATCGTTTCCGGCCGCCTTTCTCCTTGTTTTTTTTTTTTGCTTTCATTGTAACAACGGCCTGTAAAATGAAGAAGGACGGTGTACCTTTTTTTTCTTCTTGTTGGTGCTCTTTTTGCCGACCCCGCCCACGCGCATTCCGTTCCCTCCTCTCCGTGTGTGCAAGCAGGTGTAGTTCTGTAGGAGTGGGAATGCTGCGGAGTAGCGGCAGATGCCTGTTTTCAACGTTTGCCCTGAACCCCGAGACCTCCGCCGCTCCACACGGTCCCCCACGCGGCCTTATCAATCGATATGTTTCAATGGGCCTCCCGCCGTGGGCGGCGTGGTGCAACAAAATCAACCGTTATTCGATTTACCGCATGAGTGGCGTGGCCCCACGCACCCTTTTGCCGAAGGCCCCGCATGAAATGGATGTTATTTGGCTTAATGAGCGCGTCAGGGAGCGCGTGCGGACCTCACGGGCGGTCCAGAACGTCTATCGGCAACTGAAGTATCCTTACGTCAAGACGGGCATTCACTACAGCGACGTGCTGGACCACTGGGTGCAGGTGCCCATGGTGGAGGCGGCGATGTTTGAGGTTGAGAAGGAAGGCGGGTTCGACAACTTTATCCTGAAGCGGCCGGGGCCTGAGTTGCGCTCAACGTACGGGGAACGCATCCGTCGACATATTTTAGTGCGGCAAAAGGAAATTCAGAAGAATTTTGTTTTAGCTCAGCAGGCGAAGCAGCTGGCGGAGGTCATTTATGAAGAGGTCCTCCCCTTGCAGGATGAAGCCGCTGCGGAGCTCGTGTTGGCGAAGTACGGAATTGAGAAGCAACAGTTTTTGGAGCAGATGGCGCGTCTCGTCGTCGCGCGGGAAGGAAAGGCGAATGCCGTAGAAGTGACAACGGAGGCTTCACCGTCGTGATGGTGAGTTGCTGGCGGGAGAAGGCAGTGGGCGAAAGGGGGGGGGGAAGGGAAGGAAGCCGGAATTCCTGAAGAGGTCCCTCTTTGTCTCCAGATACATGCGGGGCGGCAAAACGTTGGACTTTTTTTGTTTTTGGCCTGATGTTTTTTTGTTTTTTTTGGTTTTCCGGTGTTGTGCTCTCTCTTCACATCTGAGATCTGTTCTGTCGTTATTGATCCTTATCTCTTTGCGCTCCTGTCAATCGCGTCCCGCATGTAACGCGACGTGCAGAGAGAACTGTTTAGCACATGCGCCGGACGGTACGTCTTGGCTACCACGCCTACGTTCCAAAGGGCGCGCTTCTCAAAAGCGAGGGGCTCGCCGCGTCGCCTCACTTAGCAACCGCCGTGTTCCGTGAGACGGAGGCCGCGGCCGCACGTGCGGACAAGGCAAAAGAAGATGCAGGCTTTTTTAGCCAACCCCGGCTGAACTATCCAATCGCCTCCGGCATTCCGGCGTTTATCTCCAAACGGCAGTTTGACGTGCAGTACAATATCTTCCACCGCGATGCAGTGCAGACGCTCAACCAACATACACTAGGCACTCCACTGGAGGGTCACAACCTTGAGACCGTTATTCGTAGGACGTCTTTTGATGCCACGCAGGCCGTGGCGCACACCGCGGCGGCGGAGCACTTTAACTATTGTTTTTTCTACAAGTCCCTGCGGCCATGGGGGACGGCGGTGCCAAAACAACTTTGCGAGGCCTTTCAGTTGCAATATGGCCGCAACGGCTCGGTAGATGTGGTGGAGGAAGTAAAGCGGGTGCTAACCGTCACTGTTCTCTCGCACCAGGAGCGTTGTGGTTGGGTTTATCTTGTTTGGACTGGAAAACAGTTTGATGTCGTGGAGTTTCCGCACGGTGCTTGCCCCATCGCCAGTGATCTCATCCCACTCCTGGCGATAAACGTACATGAGAGTGCCTATTGCTTCGACTATGGCCCCTCGGGGCTGGAGCAGTACACAGAGAATTACTTTAAGGCGTGTAATTGGACTCTCGCTGAACGCTATTACCTTCAGGCGGCTAGACAGTTGAGTTACGGCACATGAAGCCGCGTGGCTGTGGGTAAAGTTGTGCCTGAACTATTTCCCGTGGTGTTTTGTTTCTTTTACACTTTTTTCTCCCCGTTGCTGTTCCTCGCATGATGAGTGTCAAAACGAGAGAGAACGAGAGCGGCGGTGGTGGAAGAAACAGTTCGCTGCTGTGTGCGGGCGTGAGTGAGGACAACTGTGGGGGTGGTGTCTTTTTCTTTACTTATTTCCTGTCTTTTTTTTTTGTTGCTGCTTTACTTTTTTGTTCCCCTTTTGTTTCTTGCGGGGTTTCCTCTTTTTTTTCCCCCCACTTCCGTTGTGTGTCTTCTACTTGCTTCCTTGGACGCACATACGCATACACACACACACACGCAATTGCCCGGCTATGCATTATTAGTTTTTTTTCTTTTAAGCCGCGTCAAATCCCCATTCTTCGCTTTTCGTATTTGCAAGATGGTGCTGCCTCCTTGCCACGTGTACTCTGCTCTGGTAAAGAACACCGCCCCCCACCTGGTGAAGGTGAAGGCCACCTACACCCTGCCGAACGGCGCAGCCGACGTGGAGGTGGAGGTGCCCATCCAGCCTGGCGAGACAGCGTCGCTGGAGCAGAAGTTGCTGCAGGTCAAACAAATGACATTGACAGGATACATCCGCCGCATTGCAGTTGAGGGTGGGGCGGTGCTGGAAGCTCCCTTCACTGGGGTGTCGTCCCCCGTGAAGGACTACGCGGTGGAGGTTCACTCTGACGGTGGCGCGCTGCAGCTGCGCGCGACGGGCACCAGGTAACGTCGACGAAGACCGCTGTCAACGCATTCTTGTTTGTAGTGTGTCGAAATATTATCCCCACTCGTAGTGAAAATATGCAGGTTGGGCTAAACATGGCGTGAGAAATGCACCCTTGTCGTACTCCTGCGCATATGTTGCGCGTGTGCGTCCCGTTGTGCACTTGCCCCTTTCCCTGTTTGTGTGCAGGTGTTTGGGTAGAAAATTGTGGGGGGAAAAAATGTATTCTCAGAATAGGCTCAATAAATGTGAGGATGATGGGTTTAGTTTAGCCGCGTTGCGCATTAATTCTTGCTTTCTTTTTTCTCCCTTGGCTTTTCTGCTTCAAACTATACGGCGTTGGAGAGATGCGCGGGTGCGGTTCTTTGGCTCTTCTCCTCCTGCCCCAACTCCCACTAGGGCTGCGCCTATTGCTGCCCTCCACCCGGAGGGGAAGCTGGCGGGCTTCGGGGGGCCTCAAAGACTGCTGCTTCGTGGTCTGCCAGCGAGAGTCCGGTTACTATGTAACGCCTTGGGGAATTTCTGTGCGGGTGTATATGAAGTAGGGAATAACTTGCATCCGAACTGAAATGGTGGGTGGAAAGGGCCAAACTCTGTTTACCTTCGCACAGTGTCTGTGCTTCGTAGGGTGGGGCTGAGGGGAGAAATGAAGGAAATGGTTTCATCCGTGTCTACAAGCCTTGCAGCGTAGTTAACGAGCATGCTTGTGTGTCTGTATGTGTCATTTTTTCCCCTCTCTTTCTTTTTAATTATTATTGGGGTTGCTGCGGAAGAGATTTATTAACCCACAAAGAGGACATCCCTCACGCGATGTCGTCCCGTCAAGGCGGCAAGCAGAAGCCTCTCAAGGCCCCCAAGAAGGATCGCGTGGACGACGACGACGACGACATCGCCTTTAAGCAAAAGATGCGCGATCAGAAGAAGGCCGAGAAGGAAGCCATTGAGAAGCTGAAGGGCGGCAAAAAGTAAAAGGCACCATTCCGGTTCCATGGATGCACGCAACGAGGAGCGTGACGGCGGGAGTG
>NW_021704172.1:39532-43314 GCF_003719485.1 Trypanosoma conorhini | reverse complement strand
GAGTGTCATTCGCCGCTGCAGAGGCTATGCGGCGAAAACTGCGGCAAGACATGAAGGCCGTGTCAGAAGCACCGTCAGTGAGCGGAGTGGAGCGGCACGGCAATGGCAGCTGCCATCCGCTCTCCCCTGGGAGCCGCTGTGAGAGTTGAGTGTCATTCGCCGCTGCAGAGGCTATGCGGCGAAAACTGCGGCAAGACATGAAGGCCTCGCTCATGGCAAACGGATCATCGGGCATGTCCACGTCATCCGTCTCCGCGAACGGCTCAACGGAGACGCCCCGTCCCAGCGTTGGGCGGAGGCTCAACGGCGAGCCTTGCGCCGTAAAGAAGTCAGAGTCGGAAAACGCACTATTCAGAAAGTCTTCTTCCGACACGTCGCACCCAAAAGCCGGCTCGGCGATTTCACATCGCGATGGTGTAAGCGGGCTCATAGAAACTTCCTGTTCACCAGAATCAGCCTTGTCTTTGGGGCCCACGCACACGCTGCTTCTGCCTGTTCCCTTGCCCGCGTCCGCCAACTCCGGTGCATCCCCCACTGCCTTCAGCATGGCATCCTGCTTAATAAGCAGCGGTGCGTTGCCGTTCTGCTGCATGGTTACTGCCGCCCACTCATTTCCTTCGACTGTGTTTGATGCCTCGGGGGGAGGCCCCTGCAGCAGCGGCTCCCGCAGCGGCTGCTGCCTCTCTGTTGGCGACGCACAGCAGTTACCCATTGCTCTCCTCCCACTCCGCTCCCGGTCCCTCTACTGTTGCTTGCTGTGTGTTTGTGTGTGTGTCGGCCTCTCCGTTCCTCTTGTCGCTACTGTGTCTCCCGGTGCGTGTATTCGCGGGGTCTGCAGTGTCCACAGGCACCTGTATGTTTGTAAACAAAGAGAATGAGGAGGAGATGAAGGGAGACAAATAGCCGCAGCGTCCAGTAGAAGCATACACGCATGCGCACTCCCGCACGAGTGCGTCCATAAGGGCCGTGGCGCCGCTTGGAGGCCGCGTTGAAGAACAAGAACAAAGAAAAGAAGACGTTGATGATGATAACTTCGTCCACAGCAACGCCACGACTTCTGCATACATACAGGCATATATATATATATATATATATGTATAAAAATATGAAGTTACATGCAGAGACTTGGCAGAGATCAAGCACTGGAACTAGTAGTAAAAGCCCACAACGGTGGGGAAGTCATCCAGGCTTCCCCCTTTTTGTGGGTGGCTTGGACTGCGCCGGCCGCCGCCATCGCACGGCGGGGCAAGTCGCATCAAGTAATGAGGGCAACTATAACATATACAGCGTTGGTTAACATTTGCGATGCAGGCGCGCCCCTTCCATAGCTTGCACCGCGTTGGATCCATCCTGCGCCGTCCATTGCCCTGCCTCCCCACACCAGTCAGTGAAGGCACCGCAGCGACGCGTACGCACGCATACACACACGCACAGACACGTGGAGAGAGAAGTGCATGGGGGCACCGCAAGAATTTGAATTTAAAAAAAAAACACCGACCAAAAAGGAGAAGGGTGTAAAAAAAACGGAGAAATCACGTTTATATGAAAAACGCAGAAAAAAAAGACAAAAAAGGCAAAAATAAGGAGAGCAAGAGGCAGTGAGAATGGAGAAGGGGCAGAGAAGTGCACACGCGGTTGGCTGTGTGTGGGCAAAGGAGACGCCGTGGGGAGAATCATCTCCGGCGGCGCCAGCTGGCACGGGCGTACATGTGCACGTGACTCCGCGCATATAAAAAGGGAGTTGTAAACGCTTGCGGATGGGTCATTCTCTCTTCCTCCTCGCCTCCTCTGCATCTCCGACAGGGGCGACACCGTGCGCGCATTGGCACGGCGGCCCAAGCATATATTTATATATGTATATACGCTTAGGTAGCAGAAGCAGGCGGAAGAAACGACACAGCCGCTACCGAGGCGAAAAGAGCAGTATTTTTGTCGTAGTGTGGCATGTGGTTTGTTTGCTTTTTTTTGTGTGTATGCGTCGCTTTCCCCTGTCTCCTCCGCCTCGCCGTCTTCGTTGCTGCTCCTCGGGCAGATTCCAGACTCACCCAATACCTGTGTACCGTCCCGCCAGCACTCGCATCTTCCTCGTCCCCCCGCCCCCCTCCATCCACGATGACGCACCGTCGCTGCCGATCCACAGACTCAGGCCACGTGTGCGTTGCGCGCGTGCAGGAGGAGACGGATCTGCTCCAGCACGTCCCAGCCCCTGCTGTTCTTTTCCCACGGAGGTTCCACGCGAGGCTCGGCTGGCTTCTCGGCCTTCGGTGAGCGACTGGACGGGACCATCGGCGGCAGTGTTGCACTGCGCACGAGTTCCACCTCTCGTGGCATGTACGGGGAACAGCACTCCTCTACAAGGGAAGTCGGCGTCGTGGATTGCGTAGGTGTTGTCGTAGGCGACGACGACGAAGTGTGAACACTTCTCGGATGCCGCGCCCCCTCATCACGTAAATTTCGCGCCGGTGAGACACCGTTCAACGCAACAGGGGGCTTCCTTCGTTCCATGCGATCACTGTGTGGCGGGCTCGAGTGCCGCGAGGACGAAGTCCGTATGGGCAGCGGGCGTTCGTCGACGGTGGCCGGGTTCCGCGGGGACTCCACCGGGCTGCGTAGGAGGCGACGCCCGAGCTCCGACGACGACGACGTGGCAAAGGGCGACGACGACAGAGACGTTTTGCTGCCAGTCGACACGGTGTGGTGCCCCGCGCCCGATGCAAGCGCCCGCGTTGGGGGCGGTGGGCGTATGACCCGTGTCTCGCGAACCTCAACGGCTTGCAGGACTGGCGGTGGGGAGGGGCCGGCATGACGCCGTTTCGGCCGAGAAATCTCCACCGCGTGGAGCGGCCGCACCCACGACGGTGTTCCGGAGGTCGCGGTGGGAGTCTCCGTCCCGGGGCCCTCGACAGCCGCCTTCTTCCCTCGTTTCTTTGCCTTGGCCTTCTTCTTTGAGGGGGCTTCGGGCGAGTGGCTGCTCTTGGGCGGGTCTATGCTCCCGCGGGAAGAGCCGTCCCCGTGCAGGCCTCGCGTGTCCTCCCTGGTTTTGGGTCCCTTGGAAGCGGAGCAGCCCATCCCCTCCGCCTGCGTGTGCGTGACCGCGCCTCTCACGGCCGAGTGGTGGCCTGCCTAGCACAAGTGCGCCTCGTCCGATGGCCCCGACACGCACACGCGCAGACTGACACGGCGCACCTTCGCCGGGGCAGCGCGCGGGCAAGAGCGAGAGCGGGGCTGTGTGAGGAGTTCCGCTCTAACCCTCCCCCCCCGCTCCACACTGCCGTGCTTGCCTCGCCTTCTGGCTATGTGCTTGTGATCTGCTTCGGTGAAACCTGCTCGGAGGCGAGTCCAGAGAGAAAGAGAGACGGAACTAAGGAGGAAAATACATAAAAAAAAAAGGAGGCGGTCAGCGGCATTCATCGTTGGCGCCACGCTTCCATTGCCGAGCGTGTGCGTAAAGACGTGAGAAGGGAGGGGTCGGGGGCACAAAAACAGTCAAAGAAAACAAAGGCCCGGGGAGATTCCACAAAAAAAGAAAAAGGGGTGGAGGGGGCAACAACGCTAGACAAATTCGGCGCGCCGTTAGTCCCACCTACAAAAGAGGAGCCGTCGCGGCCCCACTTCTCCCTTCAATAAAGAGACAAGAAAAAGAAAGGGCCCTTCAGTGCCGTTTTCGTCGTGCCCTCCTTTCTCGCCGCAGATGCATGCACACGTATATATATATATAGAGAGAAGAAAAAGAGAGCGATAGGTAGATGCATGCATTCAGTCCCTCACAGTGTGTAGGGAAA
>NW_021704172.1:35694-39371 GCF_003719485.1 Trypanosoma conorhini | reverse complement strand
CGAATCCAGTTCGACTCCTCCACGCCTCTACAGCAATTCGTCACTGATGAAATGGTGGAGGCGCCGAAAACGGCCTCCACCCGCCGCCTCCCGCGCATGGTGGGGCGGGCCGCCAACGACTCCGCCTCTCGTCCAGCCATTCGCAATGGAACGACGCGGAGAGCAGAAGCTGCTGTCGGGCGCGTTGGCCAGACGCACGCAGAGCCGGGCGCTTCCTCTCGTGTGCTCCCCGAAGGAAGAGAAAACAAAAACGCCCTTTTGTCCCCGCTCCCCTCATTTCTCCATGCTTCTCTTCGAACCCCTCAGGAGCACGCCCTCGTTTTTTTGTTGAATTTCGCTTTTCCTTTTTCTTGCTTTTCCCTCCATCCCTCCCTTCCCCTTCCCCTCCCTCTCTCTTCCTCTTCCTCCTCCTCCTACGTTTTGGTCTTGCACCGGCTTTGCCCTCGCTTTCCCCCCATACAAATTGTTCTCCCCCTCCCGCCGCCGGCTCCCGCTCTCACTTCTTCAGTCGTTCCCTGCAAACCCGAACGCCCCCGGAAGACTGCTGCCGCGGAAGCGTGGGACGGCGTAGGTCTTCTTCCAGGCGTTGTACGTCCCCAGCGCCCACACCGGCATCGTGTTTTTGTACCCCGGGTAGTGGATCGGGTTGTTGCCGTTAAACACGCCACTGATGCGCTCCTGCGCCCAGTCTCCGGTGATGAGCTGCCGCGCCATGAGGAGGTGGATGCCGCGCTCCACGGCGACCCTGACTTGCTCTCGCCGCTTCGGCGACGCACGGGCCGCCTCCCCTGCGGCCGACATGATCGCCATCACCGCCCAGGCGGTGTTCACGATCTGGCTGCCGCTTGGGTTGTCCACCCAGAGCGAGCGCATGCAGGCGGTGACGTCCTCGCCCCAGCCCCCGTCGGCGTTCTGGTGGGCGAGCAGGAAGTCAATGAGACGCACGCACGCAGGGTGGTTGGCCATATCAGCAATCTCGCGCGAGATGCAAAGCGCGCTGGCCACAAGCCACGCCGCGTAGGTGAAGCAAACCGCCCAGCTCCCGTAAAAGCCACCGTCCGGTCGCTGCAAGGAGAGGACGTACTGTACGCCTTCCCGGATGGCGGCGGTGACGTCCGCCCGCCGGTACCCCGGGTAGTGCTGACGAAAGAGCGCCAAGGTGTGGATGCAGCTGCTGCTGCACTCCGCGTAGCCGTAGTCTGTCATCACGTCCTTAAACACGTCGGCCGCATTGAAAAGCTCCACGTAGGCCGGTGCACGCATGGGCTCATAGGAAGACCAGCCAGACTTCTTGTTGCGCAGTGAAAGAATCTCGTCCACGGCGTCACGCATGCGGGTGACCGAAAATGGCCTGTGACGCAGCAAGAGAATCACACGTAGACCTTCTGCAGTGCAGTCCGACACTTGCCACGATTGTGCAGCGGTGCTAAAGTTCCATGCACCCTTCGTACGATGGCGGTAGAAGTGGGCCGCCGCCTCAGGGTCTCTCTGCACCTGCGCAATGTCCACATAGTGGTGGGCGAGGGACATCTCCTGCGGGTACAGCATCTCCATGCTACAGGCACATATGGCTTGCACGGCAAAGGAGGTATCCCACAGCTGGGAGCCATTGTAACCGCTCATGCGCATTCCCTCTGGCCCCATATACAAATAATCATCTACGCGAGTGAGATGATTCTGGTAGCGTCCACTGTCCTCGCCCTCTCGAATCCAAGTAACAAGCATATCCAATGACTTGTTTACAGGTCCAAGACATATAAAATGGGTGTCCTCATCATCATACGCAATGTGCGACCAGGCCAACTCCATCGCACGCCTGCGGAGAGCCTTGCTGTGCCACTTTTCATACAATTTAAACACCATCGCGGCAAGTTTGTATGTGGAGGAAAGTGGTGTGTAACAGTCCAACTTGCAGATATTACTCTGGTGCTGCTCCCACTGTATTTGATGATACGGCTCTGTGTACAACTCCTGGCGAAGACTTATCAAGAGCGGGTGCGGCTCAGGCATCCACCGCATGCCGTAAAGGTAGGAGAAGGGCACAGAGACGACGCGGCTGTGGCACCACAGGCGTCCCTGCGAACATGGAACCCAACGTGGCAGAAGCCAGAGCTCCGGGGGAATGGGGTTAATGCCATCCCAGCTGTAGAGACCCGCGATACACAGCCAGACCTTGCCCCAGGTTGGAATGGAAACCGCCCCACCGTGGCCGCGTATCCAGGCGCGAGCCCGCGTCGCATCGGCATCCTCGGCCGGCACACCCATCATGCGCAGCGCAACGTAGTTCAGCACCGTCCCCAGCATTGTACTATGCCCCTCTGTGTGCTGTCCAAAGCCGCCGTCCTTGTTCATGTAGTTGCGCAGGTACCGTATCAACTCCAGCCGCGCCGCCTCCCCGCAACGGCATGGCGTGTCATCCTTGTGCCGGTGGTCCTTGTACGGCGGAAACATCCTCTGCAGATCCCCAGCAGCGACCAGAAACTTCACAAAAATGAGACCGGGGGTTAAAAACAGTGGCCCGCTGTAGTCGTTCGGCCAGTGACCGGAGTACGGATCCTGCAGCTGGAGGAGAAACTCAACCCCGTCCCGCATGGCGTCTTCCGGCGACGCGCGTCGACGCACCTCCGTCGTCGTCTTGAGACCGAGTTGGTACTGCTCCACAAAGCGGCGTCGCTTTTCCTTGATCGCCCGCATGTCTGGCTCCTTCGTCGGCGACACGGCGTTTCCCGCCGCCCACTCATAGTGCTCCCCCACCATGGGAACATCCCTGGACGGGAGAAACGCCAAGCCCGCGGCCTGCGTCTTGCCGAGTGTGTTGCCCTCCTCCTCGTTTAGCAGCTCGCCGTAGCACCACCGCTGCCGACCGTCCTCGCAGCGCAGGTGCCAATGCTCAAGGGGAAACTCGCGCGACGCGGCAACCCGCACCGGACGCACGTGCGGCACACTTTCGCACGGCCACAGCTGCTGGTGCCGCAGGACGGCTCGCCTATTGTGCCGGTCCAGCAGCATCAGCAGCCCATGCAGCAGCAGCAAGACCGGGCCAGCAAGCAATAAAAAGAGAAATAGGCTCAACTTCTTTCCAAGCGCCCAGAGCAAGGACAGCACGTACTCACTGAAGCTTGCCGGAGGCCGGGGCACGACGCTCGTAAACGCAAAGGGCGAAGAAGAAGTCATGGACGGCGGGTCGCTCTTTCTATGGGGCGCATTGTCGCCGTTCTTGAGCGCCGTCATTACGCAGAGACCACAGCAGCAACGGCAACAGCTCTCAACTCCCTCTCCTCCCCAGCTAGATCTGACTTGCTAAAATAAATGAATAAATTCTCTATCCTTTTATTGTCGCTCATCCAATACATATATACATATAAATAACCAAAAAAAAAGGAAAAATAAAAAAAAATAAAAAGAAGAAAGTATTTACATCAAATTACGGTGTCAAGGCAAGTCCCAATGTGCACTGCTGTCTCTTCCCTTTCTTTTTCACTGTGGGTAACGAGTGCACGTGTGTGGAGTGAGCGCTACAGTGCACACACACGCTTGTACACAGAGGGTACCACGCGTGCAATACTTCTGCTCCTATTCTCCTCCGACAGTAACCGTGCCGTTGTTGTTGTTTTTTTTTCGTTTTCGTTTCACTTTCCGTGTGTGTTCGCACATTTTTCGTCTTTTTTTTCCTTCCC
>NW_021704172.1:15944-35669 GCF_003719485.1 Trypanosoma conorhini | reverse complement strand
ACTTTCCGTGTGTGTTCGTCTACTATTTTTCGTTCTTTTTTTTCCTTTCCCTATTTTCGTTTTTTATGTGTGTGTGTGTGTGTGTGTGTTCTTTGCTTCAATGGCTTACCCGACACGCAACGGGGGGGGGGGGGGCCTCTAGCAAATGGGGAGCCCAGATGCGCAGAGGTGTGTGCGGTCGGGGCACGCGTTTCCCTCGCCCGCACCGCGCGACGCCGGCTGGCTACCGTCGGCGGTCGCCTCCCTTCGGCCCCTTCGCAGCGGCCGCACCTGCCGGCTCCTGTGGGTCGCGATGCTGCGCCCTCCCCTCGTGCTTGCTATTCCGCTGCGCGGACGCCGCCGCCATGACGCCCTCGCTGGGAAGCGTCGCGGCGGAGGCGATGGAGGCGGCGGCGGCGGCGGCGGGCGAGGCAGCGGGCGCGTCCACTGGCGATGGGGACTTCGCCTGCTGCTCCTGGTACCGCTTCGCCGCCTCCAGCACCAGCTGCAGCAGCTCCTCACACGACGGCCGACTGTCCGCGTCGAGCGTCAGACACCGCCTTGCAATGGCCGTTAGCTCGGGAAGCTCCGCGCACTCCGGCACCTCCGGGGGCTCGGTGGTGTATTTGAGCAGGTTCATTATCTGCTCCTCGCTTTCGAACTCGTACTCACTCCACGGGGCCTCGGTTGAAAGCATCTCGATCAGGGCGCAGCCAACAGACCAAATGTCACTGGCCCTTGTGGGCCCGGCGCTGCCGCGGAATAGCTCTGGCGCCATCCACCGCAGCGTGCCCGCGAGTCGAAAGGTTGCGGTGTCATTGCCTTTGGCAACCTCTGCTTTCCCCGCGCGATCTACAGATTGACTGTGCTGCCTGTTGAGTAGCTTCGCTGTACCGAAGTCCGACAGCTTCACACGGCCCTTGTCCGTGATGAGTATGTTCGCCGCCTTGACGTCGGAGTGCACCAAGTTGTGCTGGTGCAGGTAGTGCAGCCCCTCCAGGGTTTGTCGCAGGTAGGAGCAGATCACCCCCGGGCTTAGGGCCCCAAAGTTATCAAGCAAATGACGCAACGATCCCCCAGGCACAAACTCAAGAAGAATGTTAAAATATTTTGGGTTCTGCGAAGAGCCGAGGTACTGCACAATGTTTGGGTGCATGGCCTTGGAAAGAACCTTGATCTCCTCCTGAAGGCTTCTGTACTGCTGCAGCACCGCGTTGTGGTTTGGGTCGTCGGGTGCGAGGGTGGGCAGCAGGACGCGCTTGACGGCGATGAGTTTTCCGTTGGTCAGGTTAATGCCAAGAAACACCTCCGCGTTGCCCCCCTTGCCAAGCACCTCCTCCCCGATCTTCCACTCAAGCGTCTCGCGATGCTGCGCCGCGGCACCGGCGCGGCTGCTGCGGCTCCTCGTCGCCGACGTAGGCCGTCGGCCACTGCCACCGCCGTTGTTGTTGTTGCTGCCGCTCGCCCCGAAGACGCTGCCGCACTCAGAGGAGGGGCGGTGGCGCAGCGGCAGCGTCCCTCTTGACACGGCTGAGGAGTTGATGCCAGCGGAGGCGGCCGGCACAGCCGCCCGATCCAAAAGCGGCGTCCCCCGCTCGTCCGTCAGCAAGAACTGGAACCCCAAGAAGAATTGGGAGGAGCTCAATCTGAAGGTGATGAGGTCGCGGTCCCGCAAAATGACGTACTTTCCTTTTCCGACCCTCCTCACATCGACGAACGTGCCATTGACGCTCTGGTCGTAGAGCACGACCACCCAATTGCCGGCGGCGGCGGCGGCAGACGCAGACGAGTGTGGGCCAGAGGAAGTGGACAGCTGCAGAGGATTAACGGGGGGATTGTGATGGCTCGAAGCCTGCGAGCTGGCGGGCTGCACCAGCTGAAGCTCCGAGGCCAGCTGCCGCACAATCTTGAACTGGATGCTGCTGACAAACCCGTCCACGGTCGTGGCGTGGCACTTGCTGCTGCGGCCAAAGAGGAACCCCTCCCCCGGGGGTACCCTGATAAAGCAAGAGGGAATCGTTGCCTCGTCGCTGCTCCGCAGCATCGCCCATATCGGGGGTCCCGCATTGGCGACATTCGCGTTGGGAATCGGCAAGGCGGCAAAATCACTCTGAGCCATCGACTCTGCCGCGGAGGACGCCGCAGGGAAGCTCGCCAGGGGCTGCGGCGAAAGCAGCGAAGGCTGAAGCTGCTGCGAATAAGACGGCTGCTGAGGATTGGAGTCCAGATGCCTTCCCGAGAACACTGTCTCACTACGGGCATCCCCGTCATTCCCTCGCACACCTGTTGGGGTTTCTCGTGGCAGCGGACTGATAAGCCGCGGCACCTGCATGGCTCTCACCTTGCTGGGGCTCCGATCACCCAATGGTGTGAGCGCCGTACGTCCCCCACTGCCACTGCCGCGTTGTCCCCGCTGTTTGCTGCCGTCGTCGCGACCGTCCTCATTTGCGTCGCTGCCGCCTCCAAGTGTGTCGGCGGGCGCGGGTTCTGCGTCCGCCACCTTCCGCGCGTTGCCGAGGAGAGGCGAAGAATGTTGGCTATTGCAAAGGGATGCTTGCAACGACAATTGCGTCGGAGTGAGCCCCACAGCAGGGCGGGTGGAGAGCTGCGGCAGTTTCAGCGACCCCTCGCCCCCGGTGGCCTTCGCGCCAGGGTCCTGCTTGTCATCCTCATTGCAGGCGGTTTCTTTTCCGGCGTCGGTTTCCGTCACGTGCGGCGCGTGCGTGGCCGCTCCTCCTCGTTGCGACGACGCCCCCCCAGATGACTGGTGGTCCACGTCCCACTTGGCCCCATTTCCCTGCGGCGGCGCGCCCCAGGTATCCGCCACCCCATTCTCCACCGTTGGTGGGGCGGGCAACACCTCGTGCACAGCCTGCTGGGGCAGGTTCTCCCAAACGGTCTGATGCTCAGGCAGAACTCCAGCAGAGGCGTGCATGCTATCCTGCCCCGGCTTCACGCAAGAACTCAGCGCAGGGCCGTCAAGAGGCATGCTTGCTTCTTCGTGTACGGTGAACAGGAGCGGCACCCCCGCAGAGACCCATGCAGAGGCGACTTCCCGGCCATTTGCCAGGGCGGCAAAGCACCACCCGGCTTTCCCCTGGGCAGGGCCACCAGAAGCCTTCAGCGAGGGCTCAGGCAAACCTCGAGGCGGAAATGGAGTCCTGTCCCCGCCCACCTCGCCCTCAGCCGACCCGTGTGCGCAACCCCATCTCGACTCCAGTGGATAGCTTGCCGCCCTGCGGCCATCCGCGGTAGTGCGTGTCTCCCGCTGCGTTGACGAATGCAGTGGGGGCCACACAAGACCAGTCACACCGCCTTCCAAGGCCGCCCCTTCTTCTTCTACGAAGCTCCCAGTAAGTGGTTGCAGCGTCACAGAGAAAGCAAGAGCTGGACAGGGCGGTAGCTGAAGGATTGCCTGCAGAGGTGGCTCCAACCGCGCCCCGCGTCGCCTTGCTTCTTCGCCTTCCCCCACGTTATCCTCGCTTCCGTCGTGGCGACGAGTCCCGAAACCCGTGGAGTGGGGGGCGGGGAGGGCGTGCGCCTGCCACCCCACCACGTCGTACGCCAGTCTCCCTGTTTGCCGTTCCGCCTCACGGCTCCAGTGCAGCACGCAGCCCGTGAGAGGGTGCACCACAAAGCACGCCAGCGGCGTCCAGTCCAGCACGCAGTGAAGGCGAGGCTGGCAGAGGACGAGCAGGCCTTCAGTGGACTCCCGTCGACGCCCCATCCAGACGTCCAGCGAGAGGCAAAAATACTCGCCGCCTCCACAACTAAGCTCCAGGGGGGAAAACTCTTTGCCCGCGTCGCCCGCGCGGGCCCGGGCGGAAGCCGCCTCCTGGTCCTCTGCCAGTGGCGGGTTCCACGCGGAAGAAGGGCGGCACGGGCGGCGGCCTCGGAGCAGAATACGCTGCACCGTGCCATCGCCCATGCGCGCCGGGGACTGGGCGCCCTGCGCCGTCGAATACTCAGCCTCCCGCGACTCCTTGACTGCCTCTGCCTCTGCCTCTGCCTCCGCCTGCCACTCCGCTTGCAGCGAGCGTCGCCCAAGACCCCCAACACACGAGCGACGGTCTGCCTTGGCTCCGTCGTCCCCTACCGCAACGCCGCCGTCGTGAGGGGAGGCGGAGGCGACTTCTTGAATGACATCCGCCAACGCCCGCATGTTCTCCACCGCTAACCAGCCCAAAACCGACAGAAACTTTCGGCCCATGAGACTCTCCATCGTCATCCCGACATGGGCCGCAAAACTCTCACTAGTGCCAAGAATGATGCCGCCATTTGGGCTAAGCAGAAGATACGGCGGTTGGATGCCGCTAGAAGAAGTCATACTAGCGTTGGTGTGCCGCAGCACAACGGAGTCAAGCGGCTCATTCAGCGGTGCGTCGTTTGCGACAGAGTGAGTCTGCTGGCGGAGCGACGGCGGCAGTGCTGGGAAGGCAGCAAAAAAATGCCCGGGATTCCCGGAGGAAGCTGCTCGCGGTCCCTGGCGGTGCGGCACTCCGCCCTCCGCCGCCTGCCTCAGTGCATAACGGGCGGAGGGCAAATCCCCCGTCGGGTCATACGCGTCGTGAAGCACATAGTGACTCGCGTGAGGCGTGGAGGAGAGTGTGTCGCCGCCCACGTCGAGCAAGCCGCCACTCAGTCGCCGCCAACAACAACAACGCTGTCGGTGCTGCTGCACCGCGGCGAACGGGAGGCAGCAAAGCGGGACCAGGAGCCACAGCAGCGATGCCGCCATGGTGCCAAGGCCCAGGTAGCTAAAGTGCGCCATCAGCACCGCGAAGTGCAGCAGCCCAACGGCAAGCCCAGCGGCCAAGGGGAGTTGAAACGCAAACAGAAACCAAGCATGGAGAAGGTTTACCTTCCACACATTCGCCACGGGGTATCTTCGCTGCTCTGCGGAGGCGTTCACGCTAGTTGACACAATCCTGCCTGCACTCTCCACATTTGTCACCATCACGTGTGGGGAGAGAAGCACAAGAAGGCCCAAAACACACAGCTCGAAGGTCGGAAGAGCGATGTGCCACCACACGGGGCATGAGGACGCCGAGGAGCAGCATCCAGCCGACCCTTGAGAAAGCAGCTGCGCACATCGTGAGTGTTCCTCTCCCTGTTCCTGTGGCCTGTATTTGGCACCGATGCCTCTATGGTTCCGTAGAGAGACACTGCCGTCGTACTGGGGCATAGCCTGATCCACAGCCCCCTCGCTCTGCAGCTGCGCCGCCGGCGAACGCGGCCGGGCCAGCCACCAGTACAACGCCGCGAAGGATACCCCAAGCACAAAGGCAGCCACTATGAAGACGACTTGCCCGGCATGCGACGACCATGGCAGGAAGAGAAACACCGCCGTAAAGAGGCCTGCCATGGCAAGAAGACCCGGTCCTGGCACGGCAGTCGCACCACCACTAAAGAGCACATGAAACAGCGGGGATGCCAACAACCTTCGACGAAGCCCGCTCATTCAGGCCGCCAGAGCTACACGCAACAGCCAACCTAAACGAAAACAGTTTGGTAGTCCGCCCAATGAGCTGCTTGCCTGCTTTCACTCGCAGCTCCCGACCTGAAGTTTCAAGCAGGGAAGGGGGTAGGCGGTGCCGAGGATGAGGAGGAAGAAGAGAAAGAGGAGGAAACGAGCAGTGGAGTGCAATAATAGCGGTGACAGGCAATCAAGGGGCACACATGCACACATGCACACATGCACACACACACAAACTCTCTCCCTCGCAGATCCTCGAAAATTCGCGTGTCCCGCTCTGCAGCTTCTCGCCCCATATGTAGAAAAATAAAAATAAACATAAAACGAAAAGAAAGAAAAGTTGGTCGCACACGCACGTGGGGACGTAACCAACCCGTGTACGTTAGCCGGCAATCCCCGAAAGTGTGCCTGTGTTCCCTGCTTCAATACAACGACGCCCCGATTATTCTTCTGGGCGCGTGTGATCCGTCCAGTGCGGGGCGAGAGAGCGGAGGGGAATTGCCCGATTGGCCAGCACAAAGCAACGCTCACGCGCCCCACATGTGTCCTTCAGTCAGGGGAAAGAAACAACAAGAGGGGGGAAGGGGAGAAAAAAAAAAGGGCAAAGTGAAAAGCGTAAAGAAATAATAATAATAAATAATAAAAAAGAGTTTTCATGTAGACATTTTATCTTTCCTTTTCCCCATTCGCGTGCGGTGTTTATCGATCCATGGGATTTCTCTCACCTCAAAGCTCTTCAAAGAGCTCCTCCGCCTGGCGGTGGAGAGTGTGCGCTGTGTCCTCGCGTGGGTCACCGCCTTACTCCCTCTTCACCGCTCCCACGCGATCCTCCGCGGGCAGGTCTCTGCGAGCCTCCACGCCGCCGGGGTTTTCCTTTTTCCGCCCCCGCAGCCACAGGGGAGCCAGGCGCAACGCCTCCATTGCCGTCCCCTGCTGCTGCCGCAACTCCGCCTCGGAGAGGAGGCCGGGCGTGGCATCGTCAGCGGCCGCGTCACCGTCGGCGCCGCCCGCTGGTTTGCCGCCGCACTCGCGCGGGTGCGAGGGGGCGCCGCGAGGCAGCGCTCGTAGTCAGCGAGAAGATGCTGCGGAAGGGAAAGCGGCGACGCAACCGTCCCCTGCGGCACCTCCGCGATGAACGGCTCCATTTGGGCCACGTCGGCCAACATGCGCAGCGACGTTGTCTCCGCAATCTGCTGCGGCGTCCACTGGCGCCCCTTGCGGAGGTACGCCGCAGCGCCGGGGCGAAACAGGAGAACAACGGGCACCTCCAGGTCGGTGCGTGTCCCAGGCATCACACGGCCGCTCTTCACCATCTCCTCAACGCAGGCCAGTAGCTCGAGACCCTCAACCGCCCCGGAAAGCACACTGGCGCCGTCAATGCCAAAGAACTGGGCGAACGTGTACAGGTCAAAATATGCGCTGGCGTCTTTGATGTCCACCACAGCCACCCGGGCCGCTGGCCGATGCTCCCCCGGCGCCTGTTGTTCTTGCTGTCTCCGGCCCAATTGGATCACCGTAGGCAGAATAGTCTCTTGCATGAATTTGCACGCGTTCCGTCGCATCGTGTCTGAGGAAACGTTTACAAACACAGCACATCACCAGTGGTGGTTCTGCTGAAGAATACGGTCCTCTAGGTGCCGGGCGGTGGCAGCAAACTGCAGCACCTCCCAGACGGTGGGCGGGTAATCGGCAGCAGTTGCCGCCGCCGCCGCCGACGACGACGACGACGACCGCACCAATTCCTCCAGTCGCGCCATAGAAGAGTCAAGCGCCGCAGCGGCGGAGCGCGGCGGCAGCATTACCAGCAGCAGGAGCAGCAGCAAGAAGAGCCGGAGCGCAGGCCACGGCAGGAGCCTCAAAGCGGGCGGTGTTCGACCTCGCTGCATCGAATCGGCGTGGACGGAACAAGACTGGCTGCGGGCCCCTCCGCACCGTAACTGCATCTGCAGCGAGACACGCAGAGAGGAGGAGAGAGAGAGAGGGAGAGCAGGGAGAGAAAACGATTATGCGGAGCATGCGACAAAAAAGAAAAACCAGAGAAGTCGCGGGGGGCGGGGGGGGACGCCAAGACACAAACTCCAACCTCATGAAGTGGAAGAAAACAGGCAGCAGGCATCGAAGCATGTGTGAGTCAAAAAATATGGCCTTCCTGCCCTCGCTCTCTGCACACACACACGCACAGACTCGTCGACACAAGCACCGAAAAAATATTATTATTGGTACCACTATAATTCGCTTGATTCTTGCACTTTTGCCATCCTCGCCCTTTACACCTCATCCTCAGAGGCTGCCGGAAGCAAGGAGTATAACGCCGTATTTCCCTGACGTCCTCCAGGTGGGATCTGCGCGGTCCAACGCCTTCTGCCGCGCAGCCCCCACGCCGATGCTCACTTCGCTCTTTATGGTGCGTATGGCACACACCGGCACGGCGTGCACCGGCCAGTAGGATGACACAATGCGCTGGAAGCTGATAATTTCATCCGCCGCATCTTCGCCCTCCTGGGCGGGGCGACGCTGGCCGTGGCAGGCGTGCGGTGTGTCGGCGAGCAGGAGCTCCGACACCGCGGGGGCGTCACGCTCGGTGGGGGTGAGCGTCGAGACGAATGCGTGGCGGTCCCAGTGACGGTCACCGACGAGACGGCGAAAGTTAAGATCGCCCTTGAAAATAACAAGCGCCGAGTGCGACGTGTAGCGCTTGCAGGCGTCGTACGAAAACGACGTCGACTGCTGCGCCTGCGCCTGCGCCTGCGCCTGCTGCTGCTGCTGCTGCTGCATCTCCGCCTCCGACAGCAGCCGCTGCGTGAAGAAGAATGTGTTACACACCCGCGGCGGCAGCTCACGGTACTCGGACGGCTGCGTCCACACGGCATCGGCGTCGATGCGCAGCCGGCCGCCGCCGAGGGCCTCGCGAACCAGTCGCAGGAACGGCGTCAGCACCGCCGCCATCGCAGGCTCCTGCAGCGCGCATGCCTCCAGTTCCTGAAGGAGGAACGCAATGTCCGGCGGCGTCACGTCCGAGACGTAGAACGCCATGCACTTCACGTGCAGCGTCACGCGCAGCGAGGGGTGGTGGTGCAGCAGCCAAAGGCAGAAAATGAGGTCCGCCACACACTCGACCCCGACGTTGTCCATCACAATGTCGATCGTGCGGGAACCCGCCTCGTCTTTCCCCGGCTCCGTGCGCACGATGCTGCGGATGAGCTGCGCCACCGCCGCCACCTGGTTGCCAAGGATGCGGTCGTCCTGCCCCGCAACCGACTGCGCCTCTGCCAGACGCAGGGCATCCGTCGCGGCCGCCGCGAACCCCTCGGGTCGTTTCTCCCTCGCCCACGCCTCACTCTTCCCGTCGCTGCTGCCAGACCCTGCCGCCGCAACGGCGTGGCTCTCCCGCAGCTGCTCCAGCGTGAACATGGAGAGATCCACGCCGTTGCCCCACAGCATCCAGCGCAGCAGCACTGGAACGAAGGAGTCATCCGACTCCCACGGCGCACACGCAAGCATAGGACATATTTTGCATTTCAAGAAATTGTGCAGCACCTCACACTTCTCGTGCATAAAAAAGTCGCGGTAGGGCTGAAAGTATCCTTGCCGTGGCACGACGGCATCACCAGCGGCGATGTCACGGTACTTGAGTTTGCCGTCCTGCACCACAATCGTGTCTGACCCGAAAGTCGACCCGTCCTTGGCGAGAAAAGAGGCGTCAAATGACTGCCCCGGCGTGGCGCCCGTTGCCGTCATCACCCCGTGCGGCGCACTGGGGCAGTCGTGCGTGCCAATTGGATTACACACCGCATACGGAGTGAGGATGTTTGGGGCCCAGTCGTCCGCGGACGGCTTCGCGTCGCTGCCGGCGCCAGCCTCCGCCAGCAGCACGTACTGTGCAAGAAGGTTGTAGAAGTAAATCTCGCCCAGGAGCCACGGCAGCTGGCCCCAGCGCGGGGCCACAACTGCGCCGCCCCCCGCCTCCTGCTGCCGCCGTTGCTGCTGGGGCAACGCGTGGGCGTCCCTGTCATACTCTGGCACGGCGGCATAGGCCTGCAGCCAAGGCGGCACCACCTGCTGGCCAGGGAGCGGCGCCACCGCCGCGTTGTTCCGCGTCGCCTCGGCGAGGGCGTCAATCAGCCGCCGCGCCTCCGCTGTGATGTGCGTCTCATTCGCCTTCAGCGTCCGCGCGAGGACCTGCGGAACGCGCTGCAGCAAAGTCACGGTGCGGAACTCGCGTGGACCCACGTCGCGAAAGCGAGCCAGCGTCGGCAACCGCTCGGCGGGATCCATGGCGCGCTTGAAGCTCTGCAGCAACTCGTTGGCGTTGGACCACAAGTCGACCCTGCAGCAACCCCCCGCCGCGCTGCGCTCGTCCGAGAGAAGGCGATGAATCGCAAAGCCGCGGCGTCCGAGGAAATAATCGCGCGGCCGCAGCATGTTGAGCACCGGGCAAAAATCATTCGCGCCGTCACCGACAAAAATAATGGTGGGATCAATGAGACGACTGGCGTGCAACAGGCGGGCGACGATGCGGCTCTTGCACATGTTGAGGTGGTTCTTGCCGTTGCAGTTGGGGCAATTGTGGCCCGCCGCCTCGTACCAGCCGACGCGACAGCGCCGCAACTCCCCACCGTCGAAGACGTCGTGAAACGAATTGCTGTGGATCTGCGCAATGGCGTGGCGGGCAAAGGGAATATGGTGTTCAATGCTCTTCTCTATAAACAGCATGTTGGCATCGCTCGCAATGGCAATCTCAAGCTGCGGACGAGTGGCAACGCCCTCGTCTGGCGCACCGCGCCGTTGCTGCTGCTGCTGCTGCTGCTGGAGGAGGAAACGGAAGATGTCGGGCATCCCCGCGTCCATCACGACGCTCTTTTCCACGGCGTCTTCGAGCTGCTCCCGTGAAAACGGCGCCAAAACGGCGTCCACGATGTTCGTCGGTTGCATGGGCGTCTCCGCCGCCAGCAGGGCGCGTTGGAAGTCGCCGCGCCCCAAGTACTGCGGCACCACCTCATCGGTGTTGCAGTCGACAACCGTGTGGTCGAAGTCAAAGACCACGAGAAACGACTGGCGGCCGGCGCAGGTCTCAGCAGCGGTCATCTCTGCAAAGCAACGCGGGCAAAATATGTATATAAATAATTAAATATTTATATCTCTCTTGACCTCACAGCCTTTTTTTTGTAGTTTTTTTTATAATAATAATAACAATGATCTCAAAAAGGCAAAAAAAAAAAAATTGGAAACGAACATCCCGCAAGCAGGCACGCAGCCCCCCCCACCCCTTCGTGTCCGTGCCACGCCCAAGCAAAGGAGGAGGAGAAAGGGAGACTTCGACTGAGGTGCACTGAAGACGGCGGCGACATCCCGCGCCCGCCTGCCTCGTGGCAATGTGCCTGAGGTGGCATTCTTGACTGTGTCGCGGCAAGGCGGCCTCTGCGAGGTCAGCGTTGCGGCAATGGACAGTAGTGCCGCTGAAGTGGCAACGCTGCGCACGGCGCCCGGCGACGTGCCGCAAGGCAAGGAGCAGAGTGCTTTGCTGCAACGTCGCTGCAGCGCAGCTTGGCCTTTCACAGGAGCCAAAGGCACGCCCTCCCAGCCATGTGGCTCCGCGCTCACAAATTCACCGCTTCGAGACCTCTCAAAGTGCAATTGAGCCCCGTGAGATGCACCGTCGTTAATTTATTCGTTGGCAATGTCTGTTTGTGTGGGTCTCACCTTCGCCGGTGGGGCGTGAGAAAACGCCATGGCGTTGGAACAGAAGCAGAAGGGCGGAAAACGGCACCAGTGTGAAGGGAACTGCAAAACACCGGCGCCCTCCTAAACCCCAATAAGCGCATATACACATTCATACATATATGTGTATATGCGGGGGAGGGGGGAAGAAACAGTGGCATTTTGTGTGCGGGTGCACGCTACTTCCTGGCGAAGGCGACAACGGAGTATAGACACAGACACACATACACGCATGGAGCCAAGTGCAACTTGGGGAGGGAGGTGCCGTCTGGCCTCTAGGCCGCTATCCGTCTCTCGCCGTAGTTGCGCCGCCATTCGTGACGGTGCCGCAGCGGAGCGGCGGCAGCAACCGTAGGCCACGTGCGAGCCGGCATGCGTGGCACAAAAAAATTCCCTCAGCGGGTTCTCGCTGCACGGGGCAGACGCATCCCTGGTGAAACTGCTGCAGACACGCAGCACACTCCAGCACCCCGTCGGCCTCGCGTAGGCGCGGAATGCAAGGAACGGTGTCCAGTAGCCCCTTTACCTCCCGAGACATCTTCGTAGCCGCATCAGGGTGAGGCGTGCGCGTCGCTTTGCCCGCCGCCGTGGATGCATCGCTCAGCAGCTGCCGGAGCGCCGCCTCGCCTTCGGGCTCCCCAAGCAACGCCGCACGGCACGCGGGGAGTGGATAATCCCCCTCAACCTCTATGAGCAACTCCAGCAAGCTGTCTGACGCGGGGGGAGGCGTGGAAAAGGATGCACGAGTGCCCCGATTCGTGGCGGCCGCCGCCCTTACTGCAGTCGAGGCATGGCACGGCGCATAGGGGTCACGGCCCAACTGCTCACGTACCTTCTGCTCCAGCCGATACGAAAGGCAACGCACGAGTTCATCACAGAGGGAGTCGTTTGCCGCGGAGGCGGCCGCCTCCATTCTCCTCATCTCCTCCCAGGAAGGAATGGGCTGGCTGTCGTCGCGCGCTTCCGCCTCATGTGTCAAGGCAGCTAGTCGCAAGGTGGGCTTCTCCCGCACTAGAGTGTCACAGACGCTGCAGCACGGTTCACCCCGCGATGCCCTCACGACGGTGACGCAGTAGCGGCTCACCTCAGGCAGTGCGGGGGCATCACCCACCGCGGCGCCAGCCACGTGCAGCCACAGGCCCGCCACCAGCAACCGCCTCCACAGCTGCTCCGCGGTGACCATTTGAAGGGGCAGCGGCACCAACGACGTTGGACGCGCCCGCAGCGGGTGTAGAAAATGTGTGGGGAAGGAAAGTGAGCCGCCCCCTTCCCCCAGCGCGCCTTGGCAGGCACGCAAGTAGGCGTCCTCGAGCTGCGTTGCAGGCAACGGAGGATGGTGTGCGTCGCCAAGCACGCCGGCGCTGGCCGCCCCCATGGAGGCCAACGGGGAGTACAGCAAAGGGTTTCGCAGGCAGCGCCGCAGTCGGTCAAAAAACAGCGTGGAACAGGCCGCCTCGACCCTGTCGGCGACCTCAGTCAAACTCATCGAGGAAGCAAAGCACTGAAGCGACGTCACAGAAAACGCAGTTCCAGGCGTCGCAGCAGCAGGCAACGACGACGACGACGGAGGGAACAGAAGCGAATAGTCGCCCACATCGTCCTCCTCTCCCTCTGCCGGAAGTGAGTCACCAGCGCCATGGCAACTATTCTGATGGCTGCTGAGACTCACACCATCGCCTCCCAGAGCGCCATGTTTACTGCTCCTTGAGCCACACGAAGTCGCCATTCTTGCGGGTGCAGACTCCTCCCTGTTCTCGACCAGCCTTACCCCGCCCGACGCCTTCTCGTAGGCGGCAACGACGGCGCAGAACTTCTTCGTGTTCGGCATATTGAGCTGAAAGTAGTCGAACGCCAACTGTGCTGCGAGTTCCGGACCCAACTTCGCCCCCGGGGCGTGTTCCTCCTCTCGTGGGCGTTTCCTCGCGCCGCCACGCGTCAGCGATGCGCCCGTCGCAGTGGCGCTGCTGCTCCTTCCCGGTGAAGGGGCGTCCTCGGCGTCCGGTGCGGGCAGAAGGTGAAGAGTGCGGGCGATGAACTGTTCCACCTCCCGCAGCCGCACTGTCACAAGAACAGGCGCCCCAAAGCGCAGCTCGGGGGCTCGTGGACGCAGTACGCGGCTCCAGTCCGTCAACACGGCCCATAACGGCGGCTGGCAGGAGGCGACGGCCGCCAACACGCAGTACGCCGCGTCTTCAGTTTGGTCCGACGCGAGTTTCTCGTGCTTTGCGCGGCAAAGGCGGTAGAGCAGCATCGAACGCTGCCGCAGTTCCTCCGCCGCGGCGCCAAGCAGACGCTGCTGCTGCGCTCGTCGCACCTTACGTTTTTCCCCACTGTAGAGGAGCTGCTGAACAACGACCGCGCACCGCCGCCGCACGACATCGTCCTCCATCGCTCCCGCCCCCACCCTTCCCCCCACCCCGCTTGCTGTGTGGCGTCAACTGCTGTGGGCGCCTTGAAGCCGTTAAGGCGCCCAAAAAAGACCAAAGACAGAAGAACGAAAAAGAAGAAAAGTGAGAAAAGAGAAAACGGCTGGTTGTAGCAATGACTGTGTGGAGAGTGTGGCACGGACAGAGAAGACATCGTGTTCATACTCATGCACTTCGCCGCCCCCCGCGCCCACACACCCACGGCAGCTGCCGGCGCCGACGCTTCCGATGGCGCGAGGGCGGCGGAAGCGTCGGCGCCAGATGATGAGGGCGGCGGAAGTACAGAAAAAAAAAGGGGCGGAAGGAGGATGCAGGAACAATGAAATAAACTACGGCGTGGGCTTATGCTGGGCAGCGTGCACACCGAGCCAGGAGTAAAAGGGGGGGGGGAAAAAAACGGAACTTGAAATTGAACGAAAAAAGAAAAAAAAGAATCAAGCCACATTTCGGAGGAAAATAAGCACGGCACCCTCTGCTGCCGACACCATTTGCCGGCCCCCGCCTCTGGCTTCGTGCTTTGCGTGCGTGTGCTTTCGTCCCCGCCCCTCTCCTCCGTGCGTCTTTAACGGTGCCGTGCAGCGGAGGGGAAGGAGTGGGAGGATGCACGCGCAACCAAAGAAGCGGCCAACACAAGCGCAAAAGGGGTGGGGGAGAACACAGGCAAACAGGCTCATTGCCAGCGTCACCCTCCGCGTCAAAGCAGCAGCAACAGCAGAATGGGGGATTCTCTTGCGGTTTTGTCTGCTGCGGGGCGGCAAAATGAGGAGAGGGAAAAACACAAAAACAGTGCGGCGCGCGATGCAAGCAAGTGCGGTGTAGAAACGCTCTTAGAGGAAAACAAAGAAGTCCAATTCTCTTCGTATTCTCGCATCCTCCTCCTCCTCCATTTACTGCGGGTTGTTTGTCATGCGCCTTTTGCCGCCCCCCACTTCCTTCCCCTCACCCACTCACTCTCGCTGCATAGTTGCGCTTATTCGCTCAAGTTTGCCTTCGCGGTTATCTACATTGTCAGTGCAGCGGATACAGTGAGGCCGCGGTGGAGGCAAAGTAGAGATCATCGCCCTCCCTCACCCTCCTTGCCTTCGATTTTTTTTTATTTATGCGTGTGTACTTGATTTTGCCGTTCGTTTTGTTGTTGTTTTTTGTTTTCTTTTTGTTTCTTGTTGTGTGGCGGTCGCGGGAGGAGTCTTCGCCAGCAAGCCGCTACGGCAACTTCAGTACATGCGTTTCGCACCGTTACTGGCGGCTTGCGCGGCGGGCTGGCCGCTCCTGCTGCCCCACGCGGAGGTTCCCCCGTTTTTCCCGCCATCTGCCGGCAGCGTGGACGCCCCCCAGCCGCTGGCAGCGTTCGGCTCCCTGGCGCTTCTGGCAAATGCCTCGCCTCTGGGCGGACTCCGTGCACCCTTGGCATGCTCCGATTGCTGGAAGTCGTAGCGCAGCTGCTCAAGAGCCTCGAGCTTGTGGTCCACCCAGCCATCGTTGGCAAGTCGCGGCCGGGACGTGCGAGGCGTCGCGGTTTCCTCCCGCTCCTTGCGGAGGCGAGACTGGGGGCGCCTGGGTGTACTCTGCTGAGAGGTGCCGGGCTGCCGCCCCCCCGCAAAGTTGTCGGAGCCATTGAGGTACTTCGAGGCGGGCGTGTCCCCGCTTGAGGCAAGCCGCTGCGTAGTATCGAGCGAGCGGGCCACTGGGGTCCGCGTCTTTCCACTGTTAGACCCACTGACGCCGTCGCCGCGCTGCCGCCCAAGCGGTGCTTCGCGAGAGGCGTCCAAGCAGAACGAGTCACCGCTGTCGTCGTGCATCTGTATCACCTGAACGCTGCTGTCGCCCTTTATTGGAGGGCTCTGCGCACCGAAGCCGGGTGTTTTGCCCCGTTTCGTTGCCGAGGGCGGCGTTGCGAATAAATTAGTCGCCGCTTTGGGAGGCGCCACGTACAACGAGGGGCTGTAGCCTGACGCCTTGTTCCTCGGGGTGGTGCCTGACAAGTGCTCAGAGACTGGGCTGAGCGCCAATTCAGAGGCAGGGCTCATTTTTGGCTCCCGCTCGTAGCGTAAAGAAGCCTTCTCGTGCGTGTGCCTCGGGGTCGCTGCCTGCGTTGTGCCACTCGTCGAGTGCGGCGTCGACAGCCTATTCCACACGTTAGACGCCGCGTCACCGCGTGACCGCGGCGGGGTGGTGATGGAGGTTGTGCGCGGGGGTGTCTTGTATCCCGTGGCGAGAAGGAACGAGGAGTTGTCGTCTGCCACACGCGCCAGCGGGGAAACGTCTGGAGAGAGCAGGACGGACACCCGCGCTTGGCCCCGCGAGGGCGTCAGGTGTCGCGCCCGCTCCTCGCTAGAGGCAGCCGCGGCGGGCGAGGGCTCACGGCGCGCCGGCGAGGGTGCTGCGGGCGCCTTTCCCGCCGCTGCTGCCGATGCTGCTGCCGTCGCAAGAGCAGAAGACGCCTCGGGTCGGGCGGTAAAGGCGCGGCCACCGTTCCCAGGCAAGACACTCTTCGGTCGATACGCGCGGGGCGATCTGGCGGTCGCCGCCGCGGCAGTCACACCCTCGCGGAAAAGCATACTCCCAACCGTCTTCCAATTCAGGTGCAACAGAGACGACGAGCCCGTCGCCACGACATGGCGGCGCGACGCGGACTCCGAGGATGCCCGAAGTCCGGCCTGCCGCGGGGTCACATCATATGTCCGTCGTTCCCTGCCCGGCGGAACCGCCACGGAGCGTGACGAGGTGGCCGTTGTGGGAGTCGAAGCCGAAGCAGCTCCCGCAGTGTCGTCCCTTGAAGAACGCAAAAGGCCGTACAGGGGACGGACACGATCGGACGGCGTGGTCTCCGACGACTCCGCTGTCGCCGGGCGTCGCGTAGGCCTTGCAGTCGGCTGCCGGACCTTTGCCGGCCCTATGGGCGCAGCCGCCGACGGCGTGCGTGGTGCCGCTCTCGGCGTCGGTGTGGGCTGCGAGCGTGGTGTGCGCAGCAACGACCGTCGGAGGTACTCAAAACTATCCTGCTTTACCGGCAGCTCATCCAGGCGCTCGGCTGTCAGCTCGTACAGATGCAGGAAGCGGTCCAACTTCCTCTCCCGCTCGCTGAGTAGACGGTCCCGCTCCCGCAATTCCTCCAGGAAAGCCCGGCTATCCTCAGAGGGCGGCGGCGCAGCCGAAATTATCTCCGGTTCCTTGCTCTTGGCGGCGCTGCTGTTCTGCAGAAGGGCAGCGGCGAGTTGGGCGTCGCGTTCCTCAACAATGGCACGCAGCAGCCAGAGGTAGGTGCGCAGCTGCACGGCCTGCAGCTGCGAAAAGCGGCGGGCCGGGGCCTCCGACTCCAGCATTCTCCCGCCTCCCCCCTCTACAGCTGCCATACGCTCGGCGACGAAAAGAAGCTCCGAGCAGCTGTTCAACCCCTTTGCCCCGCGCCGCCGCTTCATCTCCTCCACAGCAGTCAGAAGAATACGGCCAACGGCGGCGGTGTCGCGCCGCTGCGCCGCCGCCGCCGCCACGTCAGCCGGCGCCTTTGCCTCCTCCATGAAGAGAGACCGCGGCAGGATGGTGAACATAAAGAAGGCGTGGTGCGCCGGAGTGGCGTCTGTGATAAGCCAACCTCGTTGATTTCCCTTCACCCACGCGTTGAGGCGCTGGCCAATGGACTTGGGACCCCGATTCTTCTCCGGCCACGGCGCGTATTGGGCGACGGCGCTGCTGCCGCCGCCGTCGTCGTCGTCGTCGTCGGGCAGCGCGAAGCAGAGGACGTCGTCTGCGGAGAGCTCACCGCAGAAGTGAAACCCGGACGCGTGCACCACAGCCAGCGCCGACACCAGCAACCCGAGCAGGCGCCAGAGTATATCGTCCTGCCAGCGCGAAAACGGATCCTCTCCCGCCGTCGCGACGGTCTCTGGTGCGCCTCCGTCACTGGTAGTCACCGAAAGAGGCAGGCAACCCTCCAAATATGCCGCGAGCGTGAGCCCAATCTTGGCGCGGTTGCGCACACTCAGTGCGCTGTGAAGCGGGGAGACACACCCACATACGCCAGCCACGTTGGCGACGGCGGTGACGCGCTCCATTAGAGTCAGTCTGGGCCCCTCCGAAGCGCATTCGTCGCCATAACTACCACGGGAATGAGTCCCAGCAGCATCACTTTGCCACAAGCGTTGTCCCGGGCATTTGTAGAAGAAACAGTACGGCACAGTTCGCGACGACTCCGAAGAGTGCGATCCATCCTGCCCTCCGTTTGCCGCATGCTCCTCATCATCCGGCAACGATGAGGTAACGGCGACCAGCAATGGCAACGCAAAGGCAGCTGTCAGGAACGCCGCGGGATCCGTTGGGTAAACTACATGAGAGAGACAATCCACATCAGAAGCGTGGGAAGGCGCTACGGTGGAGCTGTTCCTGTTCTTCTGCGTTGGTGGCCTCAGAAGAAGCCAATCAACGGCATGCTGCAGACGCCGACACAGGCGACAGTACGCTTCGCAATCTGCGAGGAGGCGTCTGTGAAAACTCGCCGAGCCGGTGATGGGTACCACACGCATCACAGTTAACTCCTTCCTCTCACCGTCGTCGTGGGCCCAGGACGGGGCGGAGGTCATCGACGCCGACAGCGCATTCATAAACGCCTCGTGGACTTTATCCCAGGCGGCGTCACTAGAGCCATGCTGGCCCGCCGCCCCGACTGCGTGCCGCAGGATAGAGGAGGGGGCATCCGCCAAAAACGTCGACCCATTCGGAAATGCGTGCAGAATAGACACCTTCTCCATCACGAAGGATATACCACCAACTAGAAAAAAAAGGCAGGAACTCACTGCCGCAATATGTATATATATATATATATATATACGTATATATATATTACTCTTCTCTCCGTTTCCCCCTACCGCGCTTCTATATACTATATATATATATATACTATATTATATTATATCCCTCTTTTCGTGTTGCCGTTGGTCTCGGCGTGTGTGCGTCTTACTCACCTGGGCCCTGTCTGTCTCTCGCTGTTTGATCCGCACGCACTCAATTTGCACCACTCCCTTCCTCTCTATGGCTTTGCGCCCGCGCACTTCCTCGACTCCGCCCCTCCCGTGCACTTGCGCCGGTCGTCCTCCGCTCCCGCCAGTGCAGGCGGACCCACGCGCAGGGGGGGGCACAACGGCAAAGGGAGCAGACGAAACTGAGCCACAACGGACGCGACGACCAAAAAAAGAACGGAGGGGAACGAGAAAAATATATATTTTTTTTTATGCGCCCTGTAGGAGGCCGCTTCACAGTGTATGTCTAGACAAATCCCCCGCCAGAGGGCTGACCGTTCCTCGTCCTTGTGCAACACTACGAGACTCACCCGCACCCCCCACCACCACCACACACCCCTTTTTTTTTGGTGCTCAGCAGCCGCGCCGCAGTCCACACGGCACGAACTCTAAAGGAGAGAAGCAGAAGAAGAAGAAGGCAGCGCAGTTGGGAGAGTCACGCACCGCTGCGGAACACCGCGGGCAGAGCACAAGAGGCTGCACACCGTAAGAAAGACGGTGCCACCCCAACCAACAAGGTGCCCCTTTTTTTTTAGTTTTTTGGGAACCAAATTTCAAAAGACGCTCGAAAAAAAAAAACAGAAACAAAGGAAAAAATCCCTTTTAATTGGCTTTCATTTCATCGCCGACCGGTGAAGGGCAACGCAGCGCGGGCGGGCAACAAAGTACATGTACAGAAAGGCACAAACGCACCCTGCCACCAACACCGCCCCACGCCGCGCCCGGCACGCTCGCCCGTGCGCCTACACCAGGCCCATCTTGTTGGCCGTCTCGAGGGCGTCGTACGAGGCGGAGAGGCGGATGTACGCCTTCTTGAGGCCGTCGGGGCGGATGAGGGTGTTCACCTTCACCGCCTTCACCTGGTAGAGCTTGCGCATGGCCTTCTTGATCTCCGTCTTGTTCGCGTGCGAGTCCACGATGAAGGTCAGCGTGTTGTTCTCTTCAATCTTCTTCATGGCCTTGTCGGTGGTCAGCGGGTAGCGGATCACGCGGAACGCGTCCCACTTGTTGGGGATCGCGCTCAGGTTGTTGCTCGGCTTGACGGTCGCCGGCTTGCGGTACGTGTGCGGGCGACGGAACTGCGGGCGGGTGTACGCCTTGCGCTTGGCCACCT
>NW_021704172.1:14745-15919 GCF_003719485.1 Trypanosoma conorhini | reverse complement strand
GGAAAGAAGTCACAGATAAGTTCAGCCAACCGAGGCCACCCCAGAACCCATGCGAGGCACGTCGCGTCTCTCCCAATGAAAAACAGCCACATGCTCCTCTCGAGTGAGTCTGTTGTTTTATTTGTTTGTTTGTTTTTGTCTCCACTCCCCTCAGCGATCCTGTAGGCTTAATTGATCTGCCTTTTTCGTTCCTTCTTTTTATCTTGTGTTGCTGTCTCGCGGCCTCTGCCGCCTTTGTCCTTCTCAATGGTATTACACTTCTTCTCATTTAACCGAAGGCAACCACCAACACCGCCCCACGCCGCGCCCGGCACGCTCGCCCGTGCGCCTACACCAGGCCCATCTTGTTGGCCGTCTCGAGGGCGTCGTACGAGGCGGAGAGGCGGATGTACGCCTTCTTGAGGCCGTCGGGGCGGATGAGGGTGTTCACCTTCACCGCCTTCACCTGGTAGAGCTTGCGCATGGCCTTCTTGATCTCCGTCTTGTTCGCGTGCGAGTCCACGATGAAGGTCAGCGTGTTGTTCTCTTCAATCTTCTTCATGGCCTTGTCGGTGGTCAGCGGGTAGCGGATCACGCGGAACGCGTCCCACTTGTTGGGGATCGCGCTCAGGTTGTTGCTCGGCTTGACGGTCGCCGGCTTGCGGTACGTGTGCGGGCGACGGAACTGCGGGCGGGTGTACGCCTTGCGCTTGGCCACCTTCACCACCTTCGCCGCGGCGGTCGGTGCGCTCTTCTTGACGGCCTTCTTGGGCGCAGCAACCTTCTGAGCGGCAGACTTGGCAGGCATCGTCGTCGTCGTCGTCGTTTGAAAGAGAAGCCTTTGCGTTTGTGTTTGACGTGTACCCAATTACACAGCCATTGTGCGTAAGTGGCGAGAAAACCAGGGAAAAAAGGGGGGAAGGAAAGAAGTCACAGATAAGTTCAGCCAACCGAGGCCACCCCAGAACCCATGCGAGGCACGTCGCGTCTCTCCCAATGAAAAACAGCCACATGCTCCTCTCGAGTGAGTCTGTTGTTTTATTTGTTTGTTTGTTTTTGTCTCCACTCCCCTCAGCGATCCTGTAGGCTTAATTGATCTGCCTTTTTCGTTCCTTCTTTTTATCTTGTGTTGCTGTCTCGCGGCCTCTGCCGCCTTTGTCCTTCTCAATGGTATTACACTTCTTCTCATTTAACC
>NW_021704172.1:0-14720 GCF_003719485.1 Trypanosoma conorhini | reverse complement strand
TGCGGGCGGGTGTACGCCTTGCGCTTGGCCACCTTCACCACCTTCGCCGCGGCGGTCGGTGCGCTCTTCTTGACGGCCTTCTTGGGCGCAGCAACCTTCTGAGCGGCAGACTTGGCAGGCATCGTCGTCGTCGTCGTTTGAAAGAGAAGCCTTTGCGTTTGTGTTTGACGTGTACCCAATTACACAGCCATTGTGCGTAAGTGGCGAGAAAACCAGGGAAAAAAGGGGGGAAGGAAAGAAGTCACAGGTAAGTTCAGCCAACCGAGGCCACCCCAGAACCCATGCGAGGCACGTCGCGTCTCTCCCAATGAAAAACAGCCACATGCTCCTCTCGAGTGAGTCTGTTGTTTTATTTGTTTGTTTGTTTTTGTCTCCACTCCCCTCAGCGATCCTGTAGGCTTAATTGATCTGCCTTTTTCGTTCCTTCTTTTTATCTTGTGTTGCTGTCTCGCGGCCCCCCTGGGCAACGTAAAGCTTTTGCTGTTATTTGTCGTCCTAGGCAATAAAAGAAAAAAAGGGCACATTAAAGTAAACCAAAAACAAAAGGGTGGGAGGATGAAAAATAGAAAAAAAAAGCAGTGGAGGGAGATGAGCCGCCGCCCTCGCCCGCTGGCTCCCTCGTGTAGCGGCGCAGCCGCAAGAAATCCTTTTACCCCCACTCCGCCTCTCGGGCGTCGTTATCATGCGCTTGCCTCCCCGCTGCGCCCCATACACCCCTGTCTCCCCAAGTGCCGCTGCAGGGCTGGAGCTGCCTCCTACGGCTTTCCCCCTGCTGCCGCTGACTTCAAACTCTCATAGATATGCTGCCGTTCCTGCGCGGGCATCCCAAAGGCGTCAAGGACGGAGCTGGCGATCTTCATCCAGGCCGTCAAGTACGTCTCTTCGTTGAGGACGTCCTCCATCGAGACGGTTTTAACGCAGTCGTGCAGCAGCACGTTGTCCTCGACCCCGTCCCGGATCTTTACATACGCGCCCTCCTTGTAGCCCTTGAGCTGGCGGATGTGGTTCAGGGTGAACTTCGCCACGTAGTACCCCACGAGACTGAATTCCAGGTCCTGCGCCGCCAACATGAGGGCCTCCGTGATGAGGTCAAAGCGGTAGATGCCAGCCAGCAGAATAACGTTGCGAAACGTCGCCACCGCGCTGTCGGCGTTGGTGAGTGGAAGAAAGACAAGGTCTGAGAGTTCATCGTCAGCGGCATTGCCTGTCCGTTGGCCGGTCGCCGCAACCGACCCGGCGGTGGAGGGTGGACGGCAGAAGAGTCCCAGTTCCTTCAGCGAGTGCACAGCAACATTGCCCTTTTCCTTCACGCCTCCCGCGCGTTGCTGCATCTCCCCGGAGAGCGAAAAGTGGAGGATGTCGGCAATTTCAATCTTCACGTTTTGCATGTCCGCCGGGGCCTTCAAGCTCTTCCACCACTTCCACGAGTAGGAGTCAATCAACTCGGCGCTTTCCATCGTAATGGCGAGCGCCCAGTCGTCTTGGCGGCGGCACTGACGCCAATTGGTTTCCACCGACTCGTTCAGGCTGTCCTGCAGGTGGAAGAGTGAGTTGAGGACCTTGGGCAGCACTTGGCAGCCGACTTGCACGGGATTCATTTTACACGGTCACAGCCAAACTTGAAAAAGGAGTAAAAATGGGGGGAGGCAACGATGCAAACAGAAGAGCAAAATTTAAAAAGGAAAACACACACACACACATCTATATATATATAGGGACAAGAAAGACGTCAAACTGCAGCATATATCTGCCGCGGGTGATGCCAAACACGCCTCTCGTTGCGTGGGGTTGGGCCCGTTCACACAAGTGCGATGCAGTAGAAGGGGGAAAAGAAAAAAGGGTCACACAGAAGCACTGCATGCATCCACGTCGCGTCCCACGCCCGGCCGCCTGCCTCACAGCAGCGGGGCAAAATAGTAGACGAGGAGGTCGTGTACATGCAGCAACGTCACTCGGGGCCGCGACGACTCCTCCGCCGCAGCCGCAGTCTGTGGAGACGGCGACAGCGCGCTGCTCCCTGTCGTGCGAGACCCGGCGCCGCTGCCGCTGCTTCCAATAGAATCATCATCGTCCTCCTCCTCCTCGTCCTCGTACTCATCCTCCTCCTCGTCGTCGCTCCCGCTCAGTCCCGCCTTCCAGGCAAAGTCAGCCAGGTTGACCGAGGCCACCACCTTCTCCACACGGGTCCGCGTGACCTCGGAGTTTATCGCCGGCATCGCCCGCGGCTCCTGGAGCGCGTCAAAGAACGAGGCAATCACGTCAAGCAGCAGCAGGCTAAGCCGCGTGGCATCCCCGCTCGTGCTCGCACTGCCGCCCGCCGGCGATGGTGCAGCGGCGGCTTGGCTTTTACCGGGTAAAGGCGTCGCTGTGCCGTCCCGCCCCACCGTTTCTTCCTCACCCTCACCACGGTTGCCGCTCTTGCGCTGACTCCGCCACGCGCCGGGCCCCCGCGAGGCCGGCGATGCGGCCGCCGCGCCCACAACTGTCGAAGAAAACGCCAACCCCTCCACGTCGAAGCCGCACGGCGACGGCGACGGCGACGGCGACGGCGGCCCAGTTTGAGATTCCCGCGGTTGTGCGGCACATGTCAGCCACTGCAGAATCACCAGCGCTGGTGCGCCGTCGATGTTGCCGTTCCGGTTTGTCGTCACCGCTCCCCCCTCTGCCGCCGGTCCCGCCGCGCCCACGAAGAGCGGGGACCAGATGCGGGCAAGGAGGGCGAAGAAGAAGATCTGCTGCCTCAATACGCTCTCCGACTGACGCCACTGCTCGGGAGGAAGACCGTACAAGGTGTTCCACGTCTCGACGCGGCAGAGCACGTCGCGCAACAGGCGAAAAAAGATGAACTGCAGGAGCGCCGCGCCACTTACGTAACTCCCTCCGCCTGCAGCCAATGCCCCAAGCACCGATTCCTCCTGCGGGGAGACGCAACCCCGCAGCGGGTACCGCGCGCCTGCCGGAGACCCTGGCTTGCTCGCCCCCGTTGCGGCAGAACCGTGCGGCTGTGCCGCCCACTGCTCATTCACAACGTGGCTTGGGAGAACCAGGTGCTCCTGGAAAAACGCAATCGTGTTCAGCGAGATCTGGGCGCACCAGTGAAAGAGAAACAACTCGTCGTTGTGGTCAAAGTCGCCGCCAGTGGGAAACTGCGGGTAGCTGCCAAGCACCTCACGCAGACTACGAAGCGGAGGCAGCAATGGGGCGGGTGAGGGTTGGGGCGGCGTCTTGGACCACGCTGCCTCCACTTCCCCCGCGGCGCACGCCAAGAATTGGTCGTGCACGAGGCTCAGCAAAAACGGCGTCAGTCGCGCCTCATCGACGGCTGCCGCCTGGAGCAGCTGAGCGGCAGCATCGTACGCGCCGTTGCCCCCTTTCACGTAGCTCGCGGCGACAGCGGTCACTGTTGAGGTGGCGCGGTCCCTCCGCAACCCAGCGACAGCGACCTCCTCATCCTTTTCCCCGGCAGAAGCTGCAGAAGCTGCAGCAGCCGCGGAAGGAGGAAGCAGCGCGGCGGCGTCCCCAATGAGGAGGTTGTCTGCGGCGTCGAGGTTGTGCGCCAGGCTCAGTACGGCGGCCATCCACCCCTGCACGAGGCGCGGCAGCACACGACGCAGCTCCTCCAGGTACTGTGAGCGAAACGTCAGGGCCGAATCGCACAGCATGTAAGAGAGGGCCCCACCGCGAGAGAGAAACGCCACCCAAACGGAGGCACTCAAGACATCGGCAAGGAGCAGCTGCATGGCATCAAGCAACCACCGCGCGGTGAAGGCAGACGGAGGCGCTGCGGCGGATTTCCATGCAACGCCAAATAGCTGACGGTGCATGTTAATAAAGGGTGCAGAGCGCAGAAATGACACCAACGCCTGTCGCTGTCGCAGCGTTGTTCGCAGAAACGAAAGCAAAAGCCGCTGTATCGTGATATCCAGAGACTCTAGCACGAGGGCGTTGGAAAGGAGAAAGGAGACGCATTCCAGTTTATTTTCTTGCAGTTCCTCCGTCGGCTCCTGCGTTAGCTGCTGCTCCATGCGCTCCAACGGCAATGACTCCTGGCCAGTCATGGCCGCCACGAACCGAATCAGCGAAGAAAGCAGGAGGCCGTGGGAGTGTGTGCAGCCGTTGGCGTACCGCAGGAAGGTGTACTTCTCCGGCGAGAGCAGCTGTTTCAGCTGCTGCTGCTGCTGCTGCTGCGGCGGCGGCGGCGGCGGCAACGCCTCACCCCCGCAGCCCTGTTGCTTGAAGAGGCTCGAGGAGGCCGGGGCAAGGAGGAGTTCCAGCAACAAGGCATACGAGGTGCGGGGAAGCTGCCGCAGACGTTGCTGCAGCTCGCGGCACCCGAGATTGTTTCGGCGCGCCGCCTCCTCACACGCCTTCGGGTTGTAGGCGGCCTCGCGTGTTTCGTACATCAGCCGCGCGTCCCGGACGAGGTGCTCCACCATAGCCATGCCTGTGCTTTCAAGCCGAACGTCCATGCAGACGCTGAAGTCTGCCTGCAGGTAAACGAGGCTCGGGGTCAGCAGGCGCAGCAGGTGGGTGTCACAGCCGGCGTAGCCCGAGTCGTCCATGCGCCGCATTGTACGAATCGCGTCCGCCGCCATCATCACGGCGCGGCGAAACCGCGACGGGTCACCGCCCTCAGCGCCAATGCCGTAACTCAGCGCCCTGGTTCCCAGCAACTCCCGCGCGAGTTTGTCGACGCGCTCGCGCACCCAGAGCACAGCGGCAGAGTTCGGCGGCATTGTAAAGACACCGGGCTGGGCCGCCACTTTGGAAGCACCGCCGGGCCCGCCTTTACCGCCGTCAGTAGTCCTGTGAACAACGCCGTCGCCGCTGTTGCTGTTGCTGTTGCTGCTGTTGTTGATGTTGCCAGCACCGACGCCGTGCAAGGCCTTCTCCGCCTTCTTTCTACCCCATTCATCCTTGTCGGCGCCATGAGGCGTCCCTTCGTGCTTGAGGCCGGCAGCGTTCCACAAGTTCTGCTGGCGCAGCAACACCTCTTGCATCGCCCCAACGAGGAAGTCACTGGCGATCAGTGCGCCGTACATTGGATCCATGCGAAGTTGCAGCTTATCCATCTCCGCATCCACCCAGGCGGCGTGAAGTTGGAAGAAGAGTCGTGTCCCTCTGTGCACTCTGCCAAGCCGCAGCAGCAGCTGCACCAAGGGAATATGCAAACTCTCACTGTACATGAGGGGCATCGGTACACGCAACAGCTGGGTTCGTATGACGCCCACGAGCATCTCATCTAGCCGCAGAATCAGTGGGAGACAACCCTTGGCAACGGCCGCCGCCTCCACGCCGCGCAGCAGCTCCGCCGCCTCAAGGTAGCGCCGCCCCGCCAGGAGCTGTACCACCTCATCCCGCAGCACATCCGCAAAGAGGGCAATGTCTTGCGAGCTCGGCATCCCGCGGTTGCGATCCAAGTCCAACCGCTGGTGACGATGCCGCTGCATCGAGGCAGACGCGCCCCCGGCCGCCAGGGTTGCGTCACGCCAGAGCCGCACAGATGGTGTGTTCAAAGAGCGGGTTGTGACCACCTGCCGGGCATCGTCGCTGCCCGCCGCGCCGCCGCCTTCCGCGGCAACCCCAACGCCGCCGCTGCCATCCCCGTCGTGGTTGAAGTGCGTGGTGCTGGCATCGCTGAAACTGCTGCCACCACGCACGTTGATGGCGTATGCCTTGGCGACAGCCGTGTCACCTCGCGTCAGCCGCACAGAAATGAGACTCGGTCGCGCGCGCGCCTTCACAATACTGTTGCTACTACTGCCGCCGCCGCCGACCTCGCCGCCACCGCAAAGCAGTGAGACACCAAACGTCTCCGAGCCGGCACGGCTGTCGCCGTCATCGGCGCCGGCGAAGTACGCACTGAATTTACTAATGGCAGATATGGCGGCCTTCGTTCCCTGCACGCGGCCCTTTAAACTCTCCACCAACGTACTCGCGCGGTTCACGTCACGGAAGAGCTGCAGGAAATCCGAGGTGTGAGCAAAGACGGCGGCGTGCAGCCGCTGCGTCGCGATGCTGTGGTCCTCCGAGAGCTCCTGGTCCAGCTTGAGGAAGCTGGACTTTGTGTCCGCGATGAGGCCCGCCAGAACGTCATCCTTGTCGAACCGCGCACCGGCGGCGGTGTCGGCGTAGCGCGACTTGATCCACCCCTCGCGCTCGCCCACACGCACCTCCGCCTTTCGGCGCTCCTCCGAGCGGCGGCGCATGCGCTCCATGAGTTGTGCCGCGTCCGTCGCGAGCATCCCCTCACCGCTTCCGCCGCGTTCACCGCTAACCGCGCAGCCGTCACTGCCGCCTTGGTCGCCCTTTGCCTCACTTTGGCGGCGACGGAGGCGAGACGCATGCGCCCCGGGCTTACGCGGTCGCATTTGGCCCCAAGCACCTGCGGCCGCGGATGCAGGCGCACAGAGAGCGATAGAAAGACCGCCGCTCCCCCCGCGTATGTGATATACGGGTGTGTGTAAAATAATATTGCCCTACTTGGTGTACCTGCCCCTCCCCGCGGCGCAAAAAAAACAAAAAAAACAGAGGAAAAGCAAAAACACACACAAAGTGAGAATAGGCAATCACGCAGACGCACACAGACACAGCTAATGCATATATATATATATATATATATATATGTGTGTGTGTGTGTGACTACGCCACATCATTTAGCTGCTTTCTCTTCGTTGGGTGGAGGGAGCAAAAAAAGAGTCTACTGATGAGAGCGAGAGCAGCAAACCCGTGTAGAAACGGTTTTGGAGTTAAAAATATATAAAGTAGAAGCAATCAAAGAAACGGATACTCAACATCCACCCGCCAGCTCTCTCTGTCCGTGTGTCCCTGTGTGCCTGTGAGACGCCCACCACCGCGGTGGTCGCGTTCGTGCCGGCGGGTGTAGCGGCCCTGCCTCAGCGAAAGGGTATTCACATCGGCTGTACATCTGCGACCGCCGGGTACTCGTTTTCGTCGCTGTCGCTGTCGCTGCGGCTTCTGCTTGAGGCCGAGGAGAGCTCCTCGTAGCGCTCCGGGTGCTCCTCCACCTCGTCGCTGCGGAAGCATATCAGGCAGTGCAGGTTGCCCCCTCCCGTCTTTTTCCTTTTCGCGGCACCCGCCACGACGGGCGGCGTCGCGCTACCGCCGCCCACAGCCGTCGCGGCCGTCTCCTCCGCAGGAGGCGTCGCTGGGGGAGGCAACGGGCTGAAGGGTGGATTGCCGTCCTGCTCTGCCTGCTCCACCGGGACCACTGCCGCCTCGTCGTCGCCCACCGCCTCGCTCTTCTTCTTCTTTGGCACGCGTGTCTGTACTCCCAGCTCCGGCCGGCGGATGTTGTAGAACTGCGGGGAGCGGCACATGAGATCCTTCACAATTTCGCTCCACTTTCGCGCGTACATTGCCTCGTGCCGGCCACGGCTCACCTCACCGATGAAGACCGTCGTCTCTGTGTGCGACTCGGGCACTTGTGGGGCGTAAAAGTCGGTCTGCGCCAGCGGAATCTCCTGGTAGCCAATAGGCACCATGTAGTGGTTGTGGCAGTGGTACACCACCGCGGCGTGTGGGTCGCGCAGGACGCGCTTCAGCTCCCGCAGCGCCTCCTCTGCGGTGCAGCTGGTGCGACACTTCCCCTGCGGCTTGTATAATATGTACGCCCGTCCCTTGACGCCAAAGTGGCGGTTGATGGCATGAAACCACCGGATGAGGGTCCCGTTGCCGGTAAACGGACCCCACGAGATCTCATCAAACGGCGGGGCGAAGCCGAGGATGGACATGATTTCCTCCTGCGCCACGGGTCCGCGAGCGGCACCCACCGCGGCCTCGCCGAGGCGTGTGTACAAGTAGTTCCATATAGACGCCAGCGAGGTCACACCGCAGCTCCTTGGGTACTGCTTTGCCACGGTGAGCAGGCGCGGGAGGCGCAGGCAGAGACGCTCCTCAAGCTCCCCGCGGGTGGAGGTGAGGTCGCGTGGGATCAGACCACTAAGGTCCGCCATGTCATCAACGGTTACCACCTGCAGCTGTCGGTTGCCTTCGCTGTCAGCCGCCTGCCCGAGGCGCAGCGGCTGCCCCTCGCCCGCCCTCTCCGCCCCCAATTGGAACTGCTGCAGCTGCTGTATTTGCCGCCGTATGCGGCTGGAGACGACCGCGTCTCGTTCCCTCCGCGTGATCTTGCGCCGCATATTTGGGAGTGAAAAGTCTATGGCCCACGCCTCACCGCCACGCGGCGGGTTTGGCTCGGCATTGTCCCCTGCGGTGGGCGACGCTGACGCCGGCGGCATCTCCATCAGGCCTACACAGTCGTTTTTTTTTTCTTTCTTTCTTCTTCTTTTTACTTTTTTGAAGGGACGCGCCGCCAACTACGCGCAGGTCAACGATGGTGGAGGTGCCCCGTGCCTCTGTGTGTTGGATTGAGGCACCCGCCAACGGCGAGAACGGGGCGGGCGGGGAGAGAAAAGAGTCACAGGAGCCACCAACCCCCGCGGCCTCGCCACCCCACTGGCGCGTGCGTGTGCTTCACAGACAGTGCCCGCCGCCCGCAACGCGCAAAGATAAAAAAAAGGGGGTGCGGAGTCACAGCAGGTGGTTCGTGGGGGCGTGGGCGGCCGGGCCGAAGAAGCGTCAAGAAAGGACGCACGAAGAAGAAGAGGGGAGGCACACGTGAATGAATGGATGAAAGACGCCCCTCAAAGGAAAAAAAGGAAGTAAAAAAAATGCAAAGCGCTCCTCTGCAGGGAAATGTTATTCATTTGCAGCTACTCCTTTTTTTTTCCCCGCTTCATTTTCTTTTTTTTTTTCCCTCACTTCTTCTTGCCGCCGGTGGTGATGCCTGCGCAGGCACGCACGCACCACGCACCTTACAAAGGCGTGTTTCCTGCAGCATCGGCCCGTGCGACACCCCCTCGCGGTCTCAGGAAGAGAGAGAGAGAGAGGCCGGCGGGGCCCTCCACTCCTTCTCTCGCCTCGCCAATCCCCACGTCTCTGCGTCTTTCTTAACTGTTCTGGTTTTTTTTGTTTGTTTTTTTTTTGTCTGTCCCTGTCTTTTGCTGTTGTTGTTGCTGGTTTGTTTCCTTGAATTCCGATTCACGCACGCTTTTGGTTCCACGCCCGCCTCCCACTCCTGCGGCGAAGACGGCATGGAGGCAGACACACACATACACGCACGTGCCCTTTTGCCGCCCCTGCCTCTCTCACCTGCTCTTGCCGTCTGTGGTTGGTTGCCCGCACTTCGCGATTGGCCGTCGTACCTCCACCCACCCGCCCGTCCGCCAGTCCGCCCGCGCGGGGCCTACAGCGGGCACTTGTTGGCCTTCACCGGCTGCGGCTGCCCCTGCCCCAACTCCTGCATCAGCCGCTCGTAGTCCGCCGCGCTCATCGTTGCCCGCCAGTATGCCTTGTGCACGCTCCGCCGCAAGAGGGCGTACTTGTGATCGCACCAGTACAGCGCCCGCAGCTTCCATACGTCGGGTGTCCAGACGACAACAAGGCCCGCCACACAGACGCAGGGGACCCACCAGCGCTGAATGAGCGGCACCCAGCCGGGGTGACGCTGCTTGAAGAGCCAACTGTTCATCTTTGGCTGCGGGGGCCGCCTCACCCCATCCACCGCAGCCGCCGAGGTCCGCTCCACGCGGCACTGCCCCCGCATGGCCTGCGTCGCGGCAGCGGCGGCGTCGACCTCGACGTCGTGTGCGCTGCCGCGACTATCGAGAGGCTGGTCCCCTCCCCGCGCTTCGGCGGCGGCCCCGGTCGTCCACCGCGCGCCAAAGAAGGGGATCTTTGCCCAGCAGCTACGCGCGTAGGTCTCCATGGCCCGAGCGTTGGCCAAGTCGTACGCCATGATCTCCTGCTGAATCTCCCCCACGAAGGCCTCAGCCTCCTGCAGGGAGGCGGCGTCGGCGCTCCCCGGTGCCGGGCCCTCCCGCGGAAGGCCGAGAAGGAAGTTGCGTGTGGCCTCGTTTGCCGTCGACTCCGCCCCTGCGGGGGTGGTGGAGCCGCCGCCGCCGCCGCCGTGACCGCCGCTTGCCATTTGCCCCGCCCGTGGACGTGTAGGGGTTGCGCGTGTCAAGGACTACAAGGCTACGCGGCGGAGAGAGGAAAGAAGTAAAGAAAGAAAGAGACACGACGGCGCCGGGGCAACGGCAGTCAATCCCGTGCGCAGGACACGCGCGAGGAGACGCAGCCGTGAGAGGGGTGGGGCAGCGCGCACACGCGCACCGGCAGACCGATGCAGTGGGGGGCCAACAAGGCGATTGAGTGGGAGGAGGCGAAACGAGCCAAATGGGCCCAGCGACGTCATCAGCAACAACAGCGGAAGAGGCGAAGATGGTTCTTTTACGCTGCAGCAGCGGAACGCACCATTGGCAGCACTGTGACCGTGCACACGCGCCCACACACACGACGGAGAACGCGGGCACGCACGCACGCAAGCCATGGCACGCGCGGCAGCATCCCCGGCGGGTTTGCCCGCCCAGACACAAACACACACCGCAAGGATGACGCCCTCCCCCGCCGCAGCCCACATTCACACACAGAAATATAAATATAAATATAAAGATTGATAACTGTACTTGCGCCCGTGCATGGGCGCGCACACGCACGCGTACACCTCCTTCCCTCCTGCCACCCTTCTCTCTCTGCGTGCAGAGGCGTTGGGCCCGCCACCCGCCCACCCCGCGGCCTGCGGAGCAGCAGTGCGCAACCCACAATGAACTGCACAAACCCCGCAAGCAAAAAAAGGGGGGACCACACACGCACGCAGAGGGAAAAACAAGGAGCCGTGAAACAGACGAATCAAAAACAGAGAGATATATAGAGAGAGAGAAAACAGGCAAGAGCATGAACAAAAAAAAGAATAACAGTTAAGACAAAATAAAAAGTCCAAAATAAGAAAAAAAACTAAGAGGAAAATGCACAAGCTGCAATTTTTTTTTTTTGGCAGATGCATGGGCGCGGCATAATACACGCGCGGAGCCAGTTGCACAATCCACACACACACACACAGAGACAAGATACATGTGTGTTTGCACGGAGTCCCCTCACTCCTGTTCTCTGCAATGCGCCTACAGGCGTACGATTAAATAGATGTACACACATATATACTCCCCTCGCCTTCTCCCTCTCGCGCCCGGCGCACACGCATACATGTCTGCGCTGTCCCGCTTGCGTGAGCAAATTGCTCGTCAGAAAGTGACGCCGTACGTCTGCGAGTAAACCAAAACGGGAGCAAAATAATAGACGGCTGGGGAAAAATCACACACATATATACATATACACACATATATATATGTGTGTGTGGAAAGAGGGAGGGAAAAAAGAAGGGGAAAAAAAAGAAAAAAGTAGAGCAAAAAACAGAACTAAGCCTGTGTTTGTGTGTATTTCTTTTCGTGGCGGGCCGGTTGCATTGTCAGGCAAAGGCAATGGGGCTGTTGTGGTGGATTTGCTTCAGCCTCGGGTTGCGACGGTACAACGCGGCCAAGTCAAGTCCTCCTCGCCGCAGCGGCGTGTCGGTGAGGAAGAGCTCCTCCAGCTGCGGGAAGCCGCAGAGCAGCCGCACGTCCTCCAGCTGGACGCAGGACCGCAGCCACAGCTTCTCCAGGGCAATGCACCCAGTCGGCAAACACGGCGGATCGATCGTCGGCGTGCCGCGGGCCACGGCGCCTCCCACACGCTCCTCCTCCTCCTCCTCCTGCTCCCGCACGGGGAGGTTGCCGCTCGGCGACAGCCTCGCCAGCCCGCGGCTCGTCACGCCCGTCGCACTCAGGTCCAACTCCTTCAGCTGCGACAGCCAACGCAGGACCGCAACGTCCGAGAGCTGCCCACAGTGCGCAAGCCGAAGACGCTCTAGACCCAGGCAGTACCGCAGCGCCCGCAGGCCGTCGTCTGTAACGCCCGTGTCGCTGAGTGTGAGTTCCTTCAACCGGTGCCGCACCTCCGCCGCCGATGCCGCTTTTGTTGTTGTTGTTGTTGTTTTTAACAGTGGCCTGGCGCCGTCAAGTGTATTCGCGGCCGCGCTGGAAGGAGGACTGTCACCAGAAGTATTCGCTGCCCCAGCGACAAAGTCATCGACTGTCGCACACGGCTCCGCGTCAGGGGAGCGCCGCAGCAGGAGGAATCCCACGTGTGTGACGTTCCTGCACCCGCGCAGAGACAGCTTCACGAGGCCCGGGCACCACGCCAAGAAGGAAAGGGCGGCGGGCGTCACATTAGTGTTGCTGAGATCAAGCTCCTTAAGCCGTGGCAGAAATAGCGCGGCGCTCCACTGCTGCAGGGAGTATGCAAGGACAGAGTGCATGATGAGTGTCGTGAGCTGCGGGCAGAGTGCAAGAGCGGCGGAGCCCGCCTCATCGACGCTCGTGTGGTAAAGGTCCAGTAGCGTGAGGTGTTCGAGGCCACCGAGGAAGTTCACGTCGCTTACGGCGCGGCAGGATTGAAGCCGCAGCCTCCGCATGGCGCGTGCTCCGTGCAGTGCCGCAATGCCCGCATTTGTGACGGGGCAGTCCGAGACGTCCACCTCCTCCAGCAGCTGCAGGGCTCCAAGGAAGTTGACGTCCGTCAGGCGATAGCACTGCCGCAGGCGCACCACGCGCAAAGCCTGGCACTGGGCGAGGGACACCACGCCCTCGTTCGTGACCCGCGTGCGTCCCACGTCGACCTCGCGCAACGCCTTGAGGTTGCCGAGCACATTCACGTCAGACAGCGCACTGCAGCCCTCCAGAGAGATCCATTCCAGCGCCACGAAGTCCCTGAGCGGCGCGAGGCCCTCGTTTGTCACGGAGGTCTCCGTGAGGTTGAGCTCCCGCAGACTCTCGCAGAGCGCCCCGACGACGCAGTGCAGGTTGGTGAGACGCCCGCACCACTGCAGGTCGAGCTTGGTGAGCTCGGCGCAGCAGCACAGCGCCGTCAGACTGCTGTCGGTGACGCCGCTGTACGCCAAGTCCAGCTCCCGAAGACGGGTGAGTGTCTGAACCCACTGGAGGCCCTCAATTTTTCGGCACCCCTCAAGCGAGAGACGGGACAACTTCTTCAGCGTCGAGACGTCGCGGCTCACGCCATCTTCCGTGACTTGGGTGTAGGAGAGATCCAAGTCGCGAAGCGTGCGCAGCGCGCGGTGGCGCAGGAACTGCGTGCCGGACACCGAGGAGCTCATGCAGAGCGAGAGTCTTTCAACGTGGCGGCAGCTTTTGGGCAGCACGCTGAGGTTTTCGCTCGTCAAGTGTGTGTTGCGCAGCGCCAGTGCCCGCACATCGGCGCAGTGCGGCAAAAACGGTGTGACGTCGGAGACTTGCCGCCCGTGCAGGGCGAGCTCGCGCAGCACAATCGTGCGCGGCAGGCTCTGCAGCTGCGCCGTCAGCGCCTTCACCTCATTGGGGTCGAAGCGGTACAGGCTCAGCGATACCGGGAGCGGCAAACGCCGCAGCCACCAGAGGGCGTACTGCAGCGCCCGCTGCGGCAGAAGCTCGGGGGTGGGCGCCTCCTTTGGCGCCGCTGAAGTTCGCGTCGCCATTTTTCCCGCGGCCACTGCGGCCGTCGCCCCTCCCTCCTCTCCCCCCGCGGCTGCGGCTGCGGCTGCGGCAGGTGTTGTTGGCCGCAACCCGGCCGCCTGCCCCGCCACCCAAGAGGTGGAGGTTTTGTGCGACGTCAAAAACTGGCAAAGCTCCTGCGGCGGTGAAAGGTAGACGCCGGCCTCGGAGTTGAGACTTTCGCCGCTAACGCTACTCCCCTCACTGCTGTAGCTGCTGCCACTGCGACTTCTGTGCTTTGGTGTGCCGGTTTCCCCGCCCAATAATCGCCTGGGAGCCTCCGTGGCAGGCGGGCCCGGGCGCCGCTCAAAACAGAGGTTGCCCGGCAGAACGCAGCCCTTCTCCCGCGTCTCCAGGGCGAGTCTGGTGCACGGACTACAGGCGACAAGTGCTAGCGGCGCCTCCGGCGGCAGGTACTCCACAATCGCAAATAGCGCAGCAAAGGACGCACCTGTTGACGGCGACGGTGATGCCGCGGCAGTCGCTGCTGTGGCCGCCGCCGCCGGGGTTGTCTCCATCACTTTTGAGGACGGACGCTGAGGATGTTGATCGCCTTGCGTGGCACGGGCGTCCCCCAGGAACCGACGCGCCACTGCTGGTGGAGGCGCCGGGCGTATTCCGCTCATATCGCTTTTGTGGCGTCGCGAGAAGGAAGGTGCGGAAGCAGCCAGCGGGCGCATGTTTGTTTGTTGTTGTTTCTTTTTTGGTTAATTTTACCTCTGTGGGCTTGTCCTCGTTGCCCCCTCGCTCCCTACAACCGCCACACGCACCGGCACGCCGTGTGTGTATTGTGTATTGTGTGTGTGTGTATTGGATGGATGGGTGTGGCCACCTATTCACACGTGTGCGAGAAACTGCTGAAGGAAAAAGACGCGAGTCCCCTCCTACGTTTCTCCTGGGCAAAAAGAATGTCTCCTGCTGCTGCTTCCGTCTTCCTTTTAGTCTTCGTTCGTATTCTTCTTTTATTCCTCCTTCCTTTTCCTGCTGTTGTTGTTGTCGCCCGGGAACGCCTATGGAGGGCAGTGTGTGCCGCTGCCACACTACCGCCGGGAGTGGCAGAGAAGCAAGACGGGAGGAAAAACGCAAAAAAGAGTGCCGCACGCATTACCCAGCTCTGCCCCCTCCCCACCATCCACCACCCACCACCCACCTCACCCCCGATAGAACAAAAAAAAAAGACGTGCGTGCGTGTGTGTGTGTGTGTGTTGCGTCTTCTCA
>NW_021704169.1:42832-43885 GCF_003719485.1 Trypanosoma conorhini | reverse complement strand
GTCCTGTCCTCCACGGGGCACCAGGCTGCGCTGGAGTCGCTGGACCATATCAACGGGCTCGCCTTCCCCCTCCTCGCGCAGAGCGGCCTCCAGTGGCTCCACCGCTTCCGGGGTGGTCCCCACCTCGTGCTCACGCTGCTTCGCTATGCCGGCCGCTGGCGCCGCGTCCTCGGACAGAGCGGCCTCCAGTGGCTCCACCGCTTCCGGGGCGGTCCCCACCTCGTGCTCACGCTGCTTCGCTATGCCGGCCGCTGGCGCCGCGTCCTCGGACAGAGCGGCCTCCAGTGGCTCAATTGCGTCAGGTACTGCGCCGACCTCATGTTTTTCCAGCACGGCGCACGCGCCAGTCTGAACTGTTGCATCCTGCACCACTGAGGCATACAAAGGCTTCCCCGGAAGAGCCTCGTCCGTGTCGGCAACATACACCACTTCCTCCTCGGGGATGGATGCAAAGGAGGTTGCGGCCCCCATCAGGTTGGCGCCCTTGCGCCGCCTTCGTGTCTTTTTTACATCCTTCAAAGTACTATCGTACATGCCGAGCAACTCCTCCTCGCCCTCCACCCCCAAATGGCGTTCAGCAACGGCCGCAGCGCCAACTTCCTCGCGGGGCTCCTCGTCCAGCGCCGAGTACAACGGCTCCACCGCTTCCGGGGCGGTCCCCACCTCGTGCTCACGCTGCTTCGCTATGCCGGCCTCTGGCGCCGCGTCCTCGGACAGAGCGGCCTCCAGTGGCTCCACCGCTTCCGGGGCGGTCCCCACCTCGTGCTCACGCTGCTTCGCTATGCCGGCCGCTGGCGCCGCGTCCTCGGACAGAGCGGCCTCCAGTGGCTCCACCGCTTCCGGGGCGGTCCCCACCTCGTGCTCACGCTGCTTCGCTATGCCGGCCGCTGGCGCCGCGTCCTCGGACAGAGCGGCCGCTTCCGCCATCGCGTCCTGTCCTCCACGGGGCACCAGGCTGCGCTGGAGTCGCTGGACCATATCAACGGGCTCGCCTTCCCCCTCCTCGCGCAGAGCGGCCTCCAGTGGCTCCACCGCTTCCGGGGTGGTCCCCAC
>NW_021704169.1:26551-42261 GCF_003719485.1 Trypanosoma conorhini | reverse complement strand
GAGCGGCCTCCAGTGGCTCCACCGCTTCCGGGGCGGTCCCCACCTCGTGCTCACGCTGCTTCGCTATGCCGGCCGCTGGCGCCGCGTCCTCGGACAGAGCGGCCGCTTCCGCCATCGCGTCCTGTCCTCCACGGGGCACCAGGCTGCGCTGGAGTCGCTGGACCATATCAACGGGCTCGCCTTCCCCTCCTCGGACAGAGCGGCCTCCAGTGGCTCCACCGCTTCCGGGGCGGTCCCCACCTCGTGCTCACGCTGCTTCGCTATGCCGGCCTCTGGCGCCGCGTCCTCGGACAGAGCGGCTTCTTCGCGTAATTGTGACTCCAGTGTTTCTCGCTTTGCTAGTTGTGACGGATGAAGCTGAACTAGCACGGGTGGTTTGTTTTGATATATGTCTGAATGTACAGCGTATTTTGATGGTGGCTCTGCTATTTCAGTTGTTAGTTGCCTTTCCACTTCCTTTGTGATGAGTGGTATTTCGTGCTGTTCTTCAGATGCGATGGATTCGCGTGTTGTAGGTTGTCTTGTTTGGACGCTTGAAATGGCTTTCCCCTCTGCACAGATGCTTGTGATTTCCACTGCCGAGGGTGCTTGGCTGAGGTGTGCCTCTTTCGAGGTTGAGCTGAGACACGGTTCCTCCGCCATGATGCTTTCAACCCCGTCGTGAATGCTGATGGATGGGTTTGTGTCACCTTCGAACTCAAAGGATGGCTCAGCTGCGTTGTAGAGGCTGTATGTGCAGCGACTAGGTTGCGCGATGTCTCTTGTCGGTGACTCCGCGGACTGCGCGGGTGAGGGCTGACCGGAGGCCTCCGAGAAGTTCTGATACTGTTTGGTTGGCGCCGCCGCCCGGTGGTAAGTGATGGGAGGAATCGCGGAAGCCTGTAGCGCCGCCGCCTCATCGATGCTGCTGTCAAGCGAGAGTTGCTGCATCACGCTCTCTTGGCGCGTCACTTTTTCAGCGCCACTGCGAATTCCGGCGGTTCTTACAACTGTGGGCTCTAGCGGTCCGTGCTCGTGGCCACTTTCCTCCCCAGAGCTGGCGGCGCTTCCCCTTTCAGGCAAGATGCGCATCGCCGAGGGTTGGCCGTGTCTTGGGGGTTTGGGCGAGAGCATGCTTTGCAGCGGTGCCTTGTCCTCCTCGTCGGTGGTCTCCTCGGTCGCACCGGTCGTTGCAATAAACTCGTGTGCGGACTGGCGGTGGGTGGTTGCCCGCCGCTGCGACGGCAAGGCCAAGCCGGTGAGTGGCGCCTCCGGCTCTTCCTCGGACGACGCTTCGGACCGCTCGGCGGCCGCCGTGTACTCCTCGCGGCGCTGCGGCTTGCCGTGCCGCCGGCTCTGCCGCGGCTGTGCAGAGGCCTCAAGCGGCGCTGCTTCCGTCCCCTCTTCGTCGGTGGAGGCAACGGAGCCTGCCAGCTCCTCCGCCCGATTCACGAGCATGCTCTCCGGCCCCGCGTGGGAGCGGGGGAGGGAGTAGAGAAGGTGGGCGTCGAGCGGCCCCTCCTCATCCTCCTCCTCGCGGGAGGGGAGGCTTTCCGTGGCCTCCAGGGTGCCGCGGCGAACGGCGGCCACCGCGCGGGTGAAGTTTCGCGGAATGACTTCCACCGGCAGGGGCGACAGGTTCGGGTCGTCGGTGAGGCTGCTGGTGGCGGTGCTACTTTCACTGAGGCGAAGCGAAAATCGCCCCTGCGGCCACTCGCGCTCACCCTGCTCGTGCCCCCACGCCTGCGGAGAGAAGAGGCGGACATTTCCTAACCCCCGCCTGCAGCCCCCCGCAACCAGTTTCGGCTGCAGAGGCAGCGCTTCCTCCTCCTCCTCCTCCTCTTCGTCCTTCGCGTCTTCCGCTTCCGCTTCCGCTTCCGCGTCGCCGAGAGTATCCTCGCTGACTGCAAACGCCGCGAAGTGAGGGGGCGTTGACGCCTCCGAGTTCCCCGGCGCAGCCTCAGCGCGAGGCATAAAAGACCTGTACTTGCGCTGCAGCTTCTCCAGCACGACGCCCGGGTCATCCTCGGGGTAAATTACGTCGTCGCCGATGCTGTCGAGCGCCCGCTCTTCCTCCTCATTCAGGGGCTCTGCCTTGAGGGGGCCGGGGGTGGTGGCGGCCATGCCGGCCGCCTCGGACGGCGACACGGGGCCTCGCACCTCCGCCTCCTCCTCCTCCTCGTCGGAGTCCTCCGTGCCCTCCTCAAAGGGTCTTGCCGCCACCGTACACGGGAATCTGTTCGCGTCGTCGTCGCCCAGGCCCTCTCTCAAACGGCGTTCTCTTTCCCTTTCTCGTTCATCGGCCTCTTCACGCAACTCCTGAATTTCGATTTCGCGTATTTCGTCGTCTAATAAAACGTCCTCCTCGTTCACCATCACGTCGTACAGGGCGTGCAGCTGGGTGCGGAAGTCGTCTTGTATCCGCTGGCGGGCGGCACGCTCCTGAGCGGAGATCGCCTGCTGTACATGATGCGGCGTGTGCGGGCGGTCGCCTTCACGCACGTTCGTCCCGAGTGACTCTCGCAGTTGCTGGTCAAACAGCCCCGGCGACAGCGCGTCGTCGCCGTCGACGGTGCCGCCAGCGGAGGCCTCCACCCGCTGCTCCGAGCCCTGCAAGGAGGCCCTTGTCGCCGCGCGACTCATGGGAAGCTCGGCGAGGCTGCCCCACCCGCCACTGCCGCTGTGGGGGCTCGAGACCGCCCCGTTTAGCGCCCTTGCACGCAGCGAGGGCGCGGGGTTCGTGAGCGCCACCTCCTGGTCCACCTCGGCCCCGCCCGAGGCGCCGCGGGACGGCCGACCAGCCTCCGCCTCCGCCTCCTTCACGGCGCCGTGCGACGGGCCGCGCGGGAGCTGCGGCTCGACGGCCTCGTTTTCCGTCCCCACCCCCCAAATAAGCGCCCCGCCGCCCGGGGCATTCCGCGCCACGCCACTGTCGCGCCCGCTCATGCCGCACCCCGCCTTTGCCTCGCCAGGGTGTTTGATGAACGACGGTGGCAGTGTCAGCGCGCGCTCACACACACGCAAAAGAACGGGGAAAAATATACACCCACTCACACACACAGAAAGCAAAAACTGTATTTGTCTTGTTTTTGGTTGCTTTATTCGGTGTACTTCTCCCGCTCGTGTCTTCCTTCCCCGCCGCTAAGGCGCTGTCCGCCTCCTCTTCCTGCAGGACGAGGGAGGTATGAGCGGCGTGCAGGGGGTGGGATGCGTGCGTGCGTATGTTGCTGCCTGGCCACGACACGCCCGGAAACTCCCCAGCCAAAAAAAAAATAAATAAATAAACTAAAAACCGGTGGAGACGAAGGCCCACCACAACACTCGCACACACAATGGCACCGGCAGATCAATTTCTGGTGGAAAGTGAGGCGCACAACTTAAACTAGGGGCAGAAAAAAAATAAATGACACGCACTCACACACACACACACACACACAAAAGCAAGATATTCGCCGGCTAATAGATGGATATATATATATATATATATGTATGCGTGCAGATGCGTGCCCTTTAACAGACACCCGCACGCAGAAAGAGAGAGAGGGAGAAAGGGGAAAGAGAGGTAGAGATCTTTTGTGTTTGTGTTTCCTTTAGAGTTCTCGCTGCTTCCCACCGATTTTTGTTTCTCTTTTTACTCCCCACCACCGCTTCGCTACAACGCGCCCAACCACAAACTGAACGAGGGGGGAAAAGAAGCAGAGGGTGAAGTACGCCACCCACCACCACCGCACAGCTGCGGCCTACTAGATGGATTGGCCGGGTGCTGCCCCGCCCCCTGCCACTAGACCCGGAAGCGGAGAAAAGCGAAGTGGCGAGCGGGACTGTTGCCACACGTCCCCCTTTTTCGACTTCCTATGATATATAGAGATACTTCCTTTTCCCTTCTCCGCCTCAACCGCCGCTTTTTTTTTTTCGTTTTCTCTTCTTTTCGATTTGTTGTTGTTGTTGTTGTTCCTTCCTTCCTTGACAAAGAAACTGGCGCCGCTTCTTCCCGTGCACGGACGCGCCCACACCAACAGAAAGGCGGACAGAGAGAGAGAGAGAGAGACGGAGGGTGAGCCACAGTGGGAGGCGCCGGAGAGGACGATAGATCACGCAGTCACGCACATGCATACGCACATGCAAAGAAGGAAAGGGAAATATATACGAACACGCACCTACACAAACTGTTGGGGCGGTACTGCGGCATTCGCCGTCATCGGCAGTGCTCTTGCCAGCGGCACCGACGACTTCCTACAAAAATCCTGCCGCCCCGCACCTGCCTCTTCCTGAGGTAGTTGTATGGGGGGACGCCTCGTCTCACATGCTCCGTGGCCGCCCGGCGCAGGGGGGCGCCTGTGCGGCGTGGGCGCCTACACCGCCGCAAAAAAAGACCGCGTCACCCGTCTCAGGGACAAGTCGCTGAACACAAAACAGCTTCCGCCGCGAAGTGCAGATTTGAAGGGCGACTGCCTCCACGGCACCGCCGCTGCGCCCTCTTGACGTGCCTGCGGCGCCGCACGAAGACAGTGGCGTCCGCAACTGCGCCTCCTCCATCCCGTTTGCCGCCCTATTTGTGTTGCCGCAGGGGGCGGTGACAAACTCCGCGCCGTTCGTGACGTCGTGACTGCCGCCGCCGCCACCGCCACCGCCGACAAGCCCCTCCTTCTCGTGGCCGCTTGCCTCGCCGATGCAGTCAAGGGCGTCGGCGTTGCCGTTGCCCCCGCTCTCCGCCGCTGCCGCCGCCGCCGAGTGGGCGACGACGGGGCGCAGAAACGCAGGGAAGGACGCGCGCTGCGGCGCCACAGCGTGGGCCACGCCGGCCCCCCGCGCAGGCTGCGAGTGGTGCAGGCGGTGAAAGAGGCGGTAGAGGGCGACGAGCTGCTGCCCCTCCGCCACGCTTAAGAGCGGCCCCGCCTCCCCCTTCACCAGCAAGCCGTCGAGCGAAAACAGCATCGTCCTGCGACGCCTCCCACCGCAGTGCCACGAGGAACCCACAGCGGGAAAGCCACGGAGAGCGTGTGTGTGTGTGTGTGTGTGTAAGAGAGAGAGGAGGGGACGAAAGACGCTTCTACGAGCCTTGCGCGGTGAGGTTGACCAGGGGGTGGGGGGGACAAGCCACACGCCAGGTGAGGCCCAAAAGAAAAGAAAAGAAAAGCAATAATATAAAAGAACAGAAAAAAGGGGTGGGGAGGGGGCGAAGAGTACATAGATGGGCGTCCCCGCCGCTGCTGCGTGTACGCGGGAGAGGAGCCAAGCAGCAGCTCCAGCGGCGTCGTCAACCCACCCCGCTGGGGAAGGGGAAGGAGCAAAAGGCACTTGGAGGAGGGGTAAGAAGAAAAAAAAAAGATATATCCTTCACCAGCGCGGCAGAGAAACTGGAGGAGAGCCAGCAGCAGCAGCAGCAGCAGCAGCAGCAGCGAAGCACGTGGGCGAGCGCCTCCCCGACGGACAGCACCGCCGGGGCTTCACGGCTGTCGTCGGTGTCTTCCCCGCTCAGCCGTTCACGTACTCCCGCAGCGCATGCCCCCCTCCCTCCCTTCCTCCGGACTCATACAAGTCCCGAAGAAAATATAAATAAACCAAGGCAAAATAACACGCGCAGCTCCTCAAAAATTATCCACTGAGAAAAAAAAACAAAAAAGCAAAACAAAACAAAGAGACAACAGCCAAAAGACAGTGAAACCAGTATCGTCCTCTCCACATCCCGTGCGGCTGCCCACCACAGCAAACGCCACTTCGTTTTCACTCCTTCTGACCCCGAGAGTTTGGAAATACCCATCTGTTTTGTGTTTTTGTTTTCATTGACTCCCTCGCTTTGCTTTCCTCTTTCTTACTTCTACTTCGTTGCCTGTCAAACGTGTAGTTACACATGACCACAAGCTTTGATGTTTTTCAGCCTGCACCCAAGCAGAAGCATGCACATATAAATACGTACTACTTACTTTCTAACACGCAACACCGCGAGAGGGAAACTCGTCACGGGCGTGGCCCGCAGACGTCTCACTGGGCGAGGAGGGTTTCCTCGCTCAGCAGCTTGGCGCGGCGGTGTGCGCGGAAGATGACGACCGCGATGGAAACGAGAACCAGCCCCGCCGCCCCAATGCCAATGCCGATGCCAATCCATTTGTTGCGCGTATTCTCCTTGTCTGTGTGATCCCAAAAAACGTCGGTCGTGTATGTCACGAAACTGAAGTTGTACAAATCCGGCAGACCGACCTTCTCAGGCATCGGCGTGAAGAGGCCCTCCTTCCAGAGAAATGGGGGCTGCTGGTCGCTTGTGGGGCCGCACACGACGTGGGCGGTGTAGTGGCCGGGGTCCAGCACCATCCCACTCCAGGAGCCAATCTTCGCATCGGTTGCGCCGTGGTTGATGTGGCCGATGTGGCCGGCAAGCGGGCCGTAGTTTGTTGTGTTGCCTGGAGGGTTCAAGTCGCCGCGTGAGGCGATGGCCAACATGGCGCTATACGGCGGGTCACACGTGTTGTTCGTCCCAGCCCCTTTGCAGTTTTGAATGCGGGAGAGCTCGTCCTCCTTGTAGTTGTTATACCGCATGAGTCGCTTCATGCTTTCGAGGTCAACCACGTCGCTGTGGTTGCGCTTAAACATCCGTGCCCGGGGGCACTTTGTGTAGGAGAAGAAGTCCCCTTTTTTCTCCACCTTCTGCGGGTAACCGGAGACGTTGTAGACGTTCTCAAAGTACGGTATGTTGTAACTCGCCCAGTAGCCGTGCTTCCTGAGGTGCTCCGTCATGTCGGCGGCCGTCACCCCGGACGCGTCGGCGGAGCTCGGCAGCTGCTCCGCCACCCAAAACGTGTTGGCGGGCAGCGGCGCCCCGGGGTTCCTCACCGCCCCCAAGTTGAGCACCATCCACTGGTTGTTGTACGTCCCGCTGTTGTTGCGGGCGAAGTACTTCACCCACGAGGGGCTGTCGGTGGCGAGGAAGTTGGCAATCATCACCCGCAGAAACTCAGACACGGTGTTGGGGGAGAGGCCGGCGAAGAGGCTGCGGTTCGAGACGCCGTTGGTCGTCTCCATCACGGCCAGCCGGGCGTGTGTCATGTACCAGTCGTCGATGCTGTGGACGGCGCCGGGGTAGGAGGTCATGGTGACCGAGCGGGCCCCCACCCGGTACGTCTTGTACTGCCGCAGCATCGTGTTGAAGGAGGACCACGTGACGTGCGAGAAGAAGATGTCGTACGGCGTCAACTTCACCAGCGCGGAGCAGTGCAGGTCCTTCAAAAATCGCGGGCTCAGCTCCTGCAGCTGCGCGAAGGCCGCGGCAGGCGTCACCGCCCTGGCGACGTCGCCCACCTCCTCCTGAAAGTTCAGGTAAAACAGCCACGTGCGGTTCAGCAATGGCCCGCGCCCCCGCACACGGTCGTTGTACCCCGCCAAGAGGCCGTCGAGGAGGGAGAGCATGTTCTTCAGCTGCTGCCCGTACTCGTCGCCGGCGGCAGCGGCCGCCGCGCTGGTGTTCATGTGCGCCAGATGCTTCTCCACCCACCCCTCGACCTGCGGGTTGCGGCGCAGCACCGCGCCGAGGCCGTCTTCGCCGAGGAACGTGTTGTTGAGCGTCTGCTCCATGCGCAGCTGCGTGGCGTAGCCCTCGCCGTAGCCCATCGCCTGGTAGGCCACCCGCAGCCGCTCGGCCTCGCCGAGGCGGGGGCCGGAGTCCAGGAACGCCTCCGCCGCCGCCGCCTCCACAACGTCCCAGCCGGTCTGCGAGAAGGAGTCGTTCACCCGCAGCGTGGCGGCGACGGGGCCAAACAACGCCCCCTCCGTGACGGAAAATGCATTCGCACTCGCGTTGTAGCGCACCTGCAGCGTCGTCACGGTGCCGGTTTGCTGCACCTCCGCCAGCGCCCCGCCCGCGGCGAGAGCGGTGGCGGCGGCCAAGAGGAGGAGTGCGACGCGGACGGTGAAGTTCGTCACAGCCCCAGCACCTCGCATTGTCGCGATGCCCTTCGTTTTATCTTTCTTTCTTTCTTTCTCTCTCTGTGTGTGTGCGCGCTACCGCTGGCAAGGAGAGAGTGACGGACAAATCACATTTTTATTATTTTTGCCTTTAGGGGGAGTGGGGGAAGCAACGGGCAAACAGACAGGCAGGCAGAGACATCCCCACCACCGGGTGCGAGGGCGCAGCCTTCGGCATCCCCCCGCGCGCCGCCGCAGGCTCAGTCCAGCGTCGCACGCCACTGCAGCTGCACCTCGTCGGCGAGGGTGCGCTGCGACGCAAGCCGCTGCCGCACGGCGGCGGCCTGCGCCTTTCCCTCCCGCCACGGCTTGACGAGCTCCCGCAGCAGCAGCAGCGCCGCAACGTGAAAGCCGGCCACCGGCGCGTACTCATGCTTGAGTGCGTCTCGTCCAACGATGGCGAAGTAGAGGCAGACGAGGGCGAGGCCGGCAAGGAACCCCGGCAGGTGCGTCACTAGCCCCAAGAGCAGCGGGAGGTACCGCATGAACTGCGTCATGAGCGTCGCCTCCGTGGAGCGCCCCCCCCGCCGCGGCGATCGCCTAGAATGCATCCTGCCTATCTCCTATCTCCTACCTCCTCTCTCTCTCGACGCAAACGCACGCACACACCGCGAGAAGACAGGGACAAAGAAAGAAAAGATACTGCAGTGCCTCCGCCACGGCGCCGCCGCTGGTGATCGCAAATACCACCGCACAAACCAGCCTCTTCCTCTTTTTTTTTTGTTTTTGTTTTCTTTGTTCCTTCTTCCTTCGTCGTCTTGCCGCATCCTCCGCTGCTACTCAGGCCTCCTGCAGCCACAAAATCCGCATCCTACCGCCGAATCGTGTGCGACTCTCCTCCACAAGTTCGTTGCGCAGCCTCATTGCCTTCTCGAAGAGCTCCGCCGCCGCCGCCGCCCGCGCCCCTTTCCCCTGCTCCTGCGTCTGCACCACGCAGAAGTCCAGGACGCAGCGGAGCGTGACGAGCAGCGCCTCCCAGCACTCAAACTCCGGCTCCACGTGGTGGGCCGCGTTGTCCGTGATGAACTTCTCCATGTCGTGGCGAACCTCCTGCACGAGGTCAAAGACCCGCGCCCAGACGTCTATTCCGTAGCCGGCGGCAAATAAAGCCTGCCCCTGTGACTCGGCGGGGTTTGCGCCTCCCGCTGCCTCTGCCGCTTCCTCGTCGTCACCGCCGTAGCGGCGCCCGGTGGCGAGCGTGCGCAAGTACACGGCGATGCCCGTGAAAACCTCCATCTTCTCCTGCTGCGGGTGCCGTTCCGTCGGCGGCGTTGTGAGGGCGCGTGTGCGCTCAATCAGGCGGTGTACGTCGCTCCAGCGCAAATTCAACGCCTCTACCGTCCGCTGCTCTCCGTGGGATGCCTCCTGCAGCGCGGCGTCCCTGCTGCCGGCACCCGCTGCCGGCTCGGCCGCCACCACGGCGCCGCGCACGCCCTCCACCTCCTCCTCCGCCTCCGCGGCGCCTGTGTGCGCGGCCATCTCATTCGACGCGCCCCGCCGCTGCACCTGATGCTCCCCCGCGCCGTCCTCCAGCGCAGCGCCGCCCGCCGTGGTTGCCTCCGCACTGGCAGAGGCCCTGCCCGCCCCCGCCGCGCGCACCAGCGGCGGGTAGGACTTGAACATCCCCCGCTCGTCGAAGCACACGCGGGTGGGGCTCCACGGCTCGCGGGCGCCGAGGTACCGGCCCACCACCCGGCTGTCCGCTACCGTCTCCACCTTCTGCCACAGCGCGCGGTGCGCCTCATCCTGCGCGGCGCCGGAGCCACGAATGGCGTACCGCAGAAGCCGCTGCGCGTCCGAGTCCCGCGCGGCGCCGTTGGTGGAGTACTTCACCATCTCCATCAGGTGCGCCATGAGGTCTGCGGTGTACAGCACGCCGCTGTAGGAAATCATCGTCAGCAGCGAGAGAAATATCCGCCGCTCCGAGACTGGCCGGGCGTCGTGAAGATCGGCGTCCACCGCCCGCTCCGCGGCGGCGAGGAAAACTGAGCACACGTCCGTGTCCTCAAAGTCTGTGAATTTCACCAGCGACGCGTTGGCGTCGGCGTCAGGCCGTCGCAGGACGGAACCCACAAATGGAATGCGCAGCTGCAGCGCGGGGATCTCCATCGCGGGGTGGTCGCTTTCCACCAGCTCCCACAAAAAGTTGTGCACCTCCTCCAGCAGCAGCGAGGCGGAGTGCATTGTGTGCAGGTAGCGGCGGTAGACAGAGGGGCTGAGGCTCGCCTTCAGTGCACGCAGATTATCCCGATAACGTTTGACTTGCGCCTTCAGCAGCCGGTCCACGCGATGCGGGGCAAGCCGCTCAATCTCCTCAATGGCGAGACAGTTGTACAACTCCACCAGCTGCCGGCGACGGGCCTCGCGCCACTCCTGCGGCATGGCGGCGCTGTGGTCCAGCACCGTGTGCAGGGTTTCAACGGCCGCGATGTCGGGGCGGGCCCCCAGCGCCGTCAACTCGTCAAAGAGCAGGAAGACATCGTCCACCTGAATCCGTTCGTAGCGTGCGGCGCGGGTGAGGAGAACGTTCATGGTGTCCACGTCCACCTTCACCCCGCGCTGTTTCATCTCCTTGTAGTACACCAGCATCTCAGGAAAGCTTTGGCAGGCGCGCAGGGCGCCGTTGTAGGCGTAGGCCAGGTTGCGGTAGGAGAACTGCAGCCAGTCCCGGGGGGTGCGTGGCTCGAGGCCGATGGACCACTTCTTTGCGGGCCAGTGGCGGCGGGCCGCGATGTCGCTGCTGTAGCTGTCAGACCAATTCGTGTTGAAGTGCGCCGGGTCCCACGCACTTCGCGGAATGTTCGCCGCAAAGAGGCACGGCGCACGGCGCAGCATCCTCTCAGAGGCGGCAGTCGCTTCTTCTTTGCTGCTGCTGCGACTAGCCAAAGAGCCCGTCAGCCGCTGACGCACGCAGGAAGGGAAGCAGGCCCTTTTCTTATCTCTCTCGGTCTCTATCTCTCCCGCTCGCTTCTCGTGAGAAGTGACAGGCCCCGCTGCAACCGCGGCCGCTACGTTAATTTATTTCGCTTCCGGCCGCCCCCTCACTTCCTCCGCGGGGACAAGACGTGAGGCGGCAGCAAGGCAGGGGAGCACACATGCAGGGGACAAGCGGAGGAGTGTGCCGCAGCCACACACACACACAGACGGAAAGAGGGGAATGCAACGAACAGGGCGGAGGGAAAGCAACCGTCAAACACGCGTCAACTGAAAAGCCAAAAGGCGAACAAAAACAAAACAAAACAAAAAACAACAACAACAACGCACATACACACACAGAGACACACATAAAGGAAAACAGAGAAAGCGCCGCGTTGCTGCCGGCTCCCTCCCAACTCTTTGCTGTATGAATTTCTGTTACATCTTTCCCTCTGTTAATGCGATCCCAGCGGGGTGGTGCAGGTACCGCGTCGTCCCCGCCGGGACTGCCATGCGCGCCAGCAGCAGCGCCTCGTACTCGGCAGCCTGCGATATTGCCTCAGCCGCACTGCACAACGCGGCCCCCCTCCGCTGCTGCAGACCCACGAGGCAGTAGAGGGCCTTTGCGGCCTGAATCGAACTCATGACATCGGCGCAGGTGTGAAGGTTGTTGACGGATCCGTCGTTCCACGCCTCCGGCATCATCGCCACCTCCACCGCCCCATCGCCGGAGACAATTGCCAGGAGGTGCGAGTCCGGGTGCAGCGAGACGGAGCAAAACGGGCCACCGCCGCGGGCGTAGTAACGGCCAAGCACCGAGACGGGGTCGAGGGCGAGGACGTACAGCATGCCGCCACCGTCGCAGGTGGCCGCGGCGAGGCCGGTTCTGCCAAGGCAGAGGCCAGTCACCGTGTGGCGGGCCGTGAGGAGGCGCTCACACCGGGACTCGGCGAGGTCGACCTTGTACACCTTTTTGCCGCGCGCCACCAGCGCCAACTTTTCCACGGCGGCAATCGCCGTGGTGCGGGTGAAAAGAGACCCAGGCAACTTGACGCGGGGCTCCACGTCTTTGAAAGTCAGACTGCTGCGCACGCGGAGCTCGTGCCCCAGGCCGGGGGTGGTGTGCACCAGCAGCGGCGTCCGCGCCATCCCCATTCCGCTTAGCAGCAGCTCCCGACCGGACGGCTGCACCACGTGCAGCTTAAACTTGCGCGAGGGAAATGTGCTCCTCTCGAAGAACTTTGGCTTAATGACAAGCCCGCTTCTCTTCCATACATACACCACCCCCTCGGAGCTGCACGTGACGAACCCCAGGCCCACCGTGGCGATCTCAAACCGCCCCCCCGGCCCCTCGCTGCCCGGGAGGAGCTTTGAATCCCGCTTTGCGCCGGCCCCCGGCTGACTTCCGCCCTCGTTCTCGTCCTCGGCGGTGTATATGGCAGCCACCGCCACCACTGGTGCGTCGTGGGCAACGAAGCCGAACACGAAGCCAAGCTCGGAAAAGACCTCGACGCTGCCGTCGCGCGACCCCACAACCCCGCGAAGGTACATTGCCCGGCTCAAGACGGGTGCCCCCGGCTTGAAGGTGTCCGCGATGCCGCTGTTGCCTGAGAGCTGCGAGGCCGCCGCCGCCGCCGCCGCTGCCGGCTGCGCCAGCGCGGGAACGCGGCACATGTACGTCACCTCCAAAGGAATGGTGGAGGCGCACGTGGCTTCGTACGCCGCGCCGCTGCGTGGTTTTCTTGCGGAGAAGCGACGGATCTCCTTCGGCCCCTCATTTTCGTCCGTCAGGTCAAAGAAGACCACGCCGCCGTCCGCAAGCACGCAGACAATGGCGTCCGCCCGCTCCCCACAAAGTGCGAAGAGGGGCGAGCGCATGGCGTCGCCGTCGTCCTCGGGGCCGTAGACCTTCCCAGCTGTGACGGGGGGCGCAGCGTCCGCGTCGACGGAAGCCGCCCGGTGCGAAAATTGCTCCGGCTGCAGCACCGGCTGCTGAAGCGGACATAGCATTGTGATGAAGGACGCAAACACGACACGTTCCCTGAGGGGGAGAAAGAGCGAGCGCCAGAGTGCGCTGCCGCCGCCCTGCGCCGCGGTGCCGTGCGACCCCATTGCTACCGGCTTTCTACTTGCTTCCTCCTCTTTCGTTGCTGCTGCCCCCAGTGCTTGTTCTCCACGCTTCCCTCGTTGCCTCCGCTGCTTCTCCCCACCACCGCCGCCACCACCACCACTGCCCCACTACTGCGTGGCGTTACAGCGCTATCTCTGCTTCTCTCTTCAGAAAGAAAGAAATAAAGAACGACGTCGCCCCTTGACTGCCGCACGCCGCTCCCCTGAGGCAAAGACAAGAGAAAAAGAGTAGAAACTGCGATGGGGACCCTTGCGATCGCATGGAGATACATAGAGTGAACGAAGAGCCGCAGCCACAAAAACACACACCGCTCTCATGAGCAGTCACTGATGTTCCACACGCAGAATCGCTTCCTCCCCTGCACACGCAATCCGCTTCCTCCCGGCACGGAGGAAGTCTCCCCGCCTTATTCCCCTCCCACGGGTCTCATGCAGGGTGGATGGCGTGAAGCGCCCCCTCGAAGTTCTCCTTCCGCAGTGGCGCCGACGGAGAGGAGAGCGTAGCCGTTCCAGCCGCGCCCGTCCCTCGCAGCGGCGTTGTTGCCGTGCTGGGTCCACTCTGCGGGCCGTTGCTCCTGCTAATAAAACTGCACTCCTGCGTGTCGGCGTTGTTTTGGTGCTGCCCCTGCTGATAGTTTCTGCTGTCACTGAGTGTAACGCCACTCGCCGCGCAGCTCTTCTTGGACGGCGTCGACACAAGATGCGCCAGCGCCGCGACTTTTGGTTCGGCGTGAACGACGGCGGCGGCGGCGCTCGGCGGCTGCGTGGCGCCCCACTTGCTTTTCTGCCGTAGACGCTGCAGCTGAAGCTCCAGTGACCGCTCCCGCTCCAGCGCAGCCATCAAGGCAGCGTCCTGGCGCTGCCTAAGGCACCGTGATGTCTGCTCCTTCTCGTGCATGCGCCGTTCACCCGCCCGGAGTTTTTCCTGTGCCGCCTGGTACATCGCCTGGGACCGCGCGATGGAATCCGCCAGTCGCCGCATGTCCTCGAAGCAGCGCTGGAGCTCAATGCGCAGCTCCACGTTTTCCTTCTCGAGGACCTCCGCCGCTGCCGCTGCAGACGATGACAAAACCGGCGGCGGTGGTGCCACGGCGGCGCCGGGGCGAGCCAGAAGCGCCGCCTCCCGCTGTGCCTGCAGGGCGGCATCGCGTTCGTCCATGGCAAACGCAAGGGCCTCCTTCCACGCGCGATGCTCTATTTCCAGCAGCGCCGCTGCATCCGCCAGCCGCTGCTCCACCGGCCGAGCGGCCCCAGCAGGAGGGGCGCCGCCGCTGCCCTCTGAGAGCGCCTGCACGAGCCCCCGCACTTGGTGCTCATCAACGCCGCCGCTCCGGTGCAGCACAAGATAGGGGGCCGCCGCCGCCCCCCTGATAATCATCGCCGCAACTTCACTCGAGCTTAACACACCACGGCACAAATGCGCCGTCGCGGCCTCGGCCTCCCGCAGTTGATGGCGCAGCTGCTCCACGACTTCCACTCTGTGTTGCAGCTGCTGCGACAAACGATACTTTTCATCCCGCAGCAGCTCCACCTCCCGCTGAAGCGGCTGCGTCGTCGCCCCACACGCGTGACCTCTAGGCGGGATGCCGCCAGCAGGACTCTGGTCAGGAGCGCCGCTACCTTTCGTCGCCGACGCGGCATTCCTCTCCGGTTGCAGCGCCATCGCGGGAGGGTCCCCGCCGCGTTGGGGCGAGGCCGCGGGCACCGCGTCGGCGCGACGATCGCCACCGGCGTTCCGCGTCTGTGGGTCGTTCGCCTCTAGCCGCCGCAGGGGGACGTGAAGTTTGTCCCGCTCCCGCCGCAGCGCCGCCTCCAGTTGCCGTACGCGCCCCTCTAACTGCCGCCTCTCCTCCGTGTGCTGCGCGCGTTCGAGGCTCAGCGTGGCCTGCTGCAGGGCACACGCCTCTTCTGCGCCCCGTTGGGCCACCGTCGCCTGCTCCCGCGCCACCTGCTCCGACTCCAGCGCCCGGCGCAGCAGATGGAGGGGCCGCCGCTCGTCCGCCGCCGCCGCCGCCGCCGCCGCGTCCCCGGAGGCCCCAAACCCCCGCTGCGGCGCGCCCTCCATGTAGCGCAGCACGGTGTGCAGCAGCCGGGCCATGAACGCATCCCGACTCGCCCGTGGGCCACGCACGACGAGGAAGTCGTGGTTGTACTCCACCGTGACGGCAGTGCCTTCGTCGACCGCGAAACTGCCGGGCTCAAATGCGGCCCGCACCGTACGAAGGAGCCCCTCCGAGGGAAGTCGCACGCTATCAATGCCGCCCGCCGTTTCCGGAGAGGAAGACGGAGGCGCAGTCACTTTTCCTTCAGTCCGCCGTAGTGGCTGCGTGCCGGCAATCTCGCGGAGCAGCTGCGCGCGAAGCATTTTGTTCTCCCGCTCCAGCGATCGACATTGGCACACGGCGAGCCCAGCCTCACCCACCGCACCGCCGCCGCCCTTCTCCGCTCGCAGCCTCTCCACCTCCCGCTGCAGCTCCCCCAGCCTCAGCGAAAGCGTCGTCTTCTCCTCAATCACCGCACGCAGTTCCCGCTGCACGGAATGCGGAATCCCGCTGCTGCTGTTGCCCCCGCCGCCGCCGTCGTCCTTCTTGTCACTGCACACCTCCATCCTCTCGCCCCGATGACTGCATACATATAAATATAAATAAATATATATATAGATGTATAGCTCTATACAACTAACCTCGCAGAGCGAGAGAGAGAGAGAGAGAGGAGGAGGAGGGAGGAGG